>NW_026919597.1:0-15954 GCF_032062105.1 Saccostrea cuccullata
ATCATATGTATTACCTTATTTGGTTGATGTGGTTTTTTCTCTGTTTGGGTGGGTGGAGTAACTCCTTGGGGTGGATCTTTTACTTCCAACTTGTAAATTTCACCTGATTAACATCAATTACATTAATTGTAGTATACACATAATACAAGTAAGATATCCTACCATGATGATAAGTTTCCAAAAATAGCAGCCCCTGGTAAAAGAAATATCCTTACCAGTATCAAAGTCATCAATGGTGACAAGGATTTTGTAGAGGCCTATGTTGCTAGGTGTCCAGTTGGCAACATATGTGCCATCACTGTTACATCTGACCAGCATGTTCTCACTCGGTCGAGGCACGGCAGGGGCCGCATATCTCAGCTCCTCAAACGAGTAGTTCTCATACGCCTGCCAAAAGCACATAAAAGTATTTATTTTTATTCTGTTAATGTCAATTTTTGAAGATCCCTGTCAAAGACTTAAGATTCTAAAATGGTTTACCTTCATCATGCTGATGGCATCTAAGTCTTCTGAGCCTCCTGCTCATCACCAGAGATACCCTGGTCAATGGGGACGGCCTTTACATTAACCCAACCAAAGCAAGTTTAACAGTGAATCAACATAAATGTGATTTGACCATGAAAAGCATCACTGACATGTAGGTACTTACTTTCAAAACCGCCACCTTTTGTAATTTAGAAAATCGGGGCGTTATAACGAATTTGGCGATGAATTGAATTTCCCATCTTTTATAGGAAATAGGAAGTAGAGTTACCGTTCTTAGAAATACCATTTACATGTAGTGTTTCTATTCTTATTATTGCATGTACATGTATATAAAAACATATTTCTATAAGATTTGAAAATACTTCAAGTATTTTTTTTTTATGTAAAATTTCGCTAAAACAAAATGTGCAGTTATGAAATAAATACAAATACATGTGTATGCATGTAAATCTGCACGTCCGATATTAATAAAAAAACATTCTGGGTCGATCGTCGTAACTGATATATAGCCGATGGTACATAAAATGAATTCTTAAATAAATTCATTCTTTATGGCATCATTGTTAATCTAAAAGTTCACAATTTTTACCGTATAATTATTTTAAAGCAAACTTTGCATTGATAAAATCCGAGATCATCAGAATAATATCGTTATCAGTGTTCTTGAACAACGACCGCTTTCCTGCTGAAGCCGTGACTAAATGATTTTATTAATAGAAAACAAAATTATTATAACACTTTACGTTAAATTAATTCTTATTTAATTATTTAATTGCAAATACCTCGCCTGGCTTTGTATGCTTTACAACATGGATAGTGTCATCCAATTAGCCGCGCTTCACTGACCACATGCACCTGTGGCGGTATATCAGATAATTGACACTTGAAAATGGACGTTTGTTTTGAAAACAGGGTGGCAGATGGCGGTATGCGAATTTGCGTTATAAAGAGAATTTTATATAGCAGGAAAAACGTTCTTGGGAAATCATGGCGGTATTGCGAAAATGGCGATGAATCGAATGGCGATAATTCGAGAATTGACTGTATATGAAAATTATCCTACTGTTTTAATTAAACTATCTGGATACTTTCATTAACCTTGCAAACAGAAACATTCTTAAACAGAACATCTGGATAATTGTTTTTAAGCTTCTGTTTGATTTCATTATTTGTATATGTTACACGTTACTAAGGGCGAAACGATTACATGTGTAAACGGCAACGTTTCGATTATATGCTCTAAACGTTTACAGACTGAGTAAACGTTTACACGAAGGTCATTATCAACATCTATCAGAAATAAAGTTTAACACAAACAAATTTTTTATTTTATAATTTACAAAAGATACATCGTCTTTGACCATTTGATAAGTAACAATCTATACCGGAAACAGATTGAATAAAAATATCTAAAATCTGATGCGGTTTAACATATTTAATTCCGATTTCCGAAGTTGCGAATACTAGCGATGTTTTATGACACTTGAAATATAAAACGTGATATATTTTGATTAAATAAATATAATACATTTTTCATAAGTCTTTGAAAAGTGTTTCTAGATTAAAGATCCCTCTTTACAATTCTTTTTATGTCCGGTATGTAGCCAAACAATGCAATGCAATTGGGTGACAATGTAGAAAGTGAATAAGTTTAATGCGCCCTCAAATTTTTTCGTCATAATGACCAACAATGAAATTGTAATAACAACTCATACGTACTTATTTTAAAGTGAAAGAATTGATCATTAAATTCGAGTTTCATGAGTAAGTAGCCATAAAAATCAAACATAAAATATCTCCCGTTTAAACGGTACCATTTCGTATACTGCTATCCGTTTAAATGTTTACAAAATTCAGTAAACGTTTCACCCTTACACGTTACAGCATTAAAATAGACCTTGAGATTAGGTACATGGACCAGCTGTTCATACTGATCCTTGGTTAACACAGTGATTGATCTACAGTAGTTTAAATGTTAGACCATTAAATTACTGTAGGCGTAATTTTTCCATGGAGTCATAATTCCATGGAATCTCAATTTCTGTTTAATCCGCTGTAGAAAAATACGCAGATTTCTTAGACTGTCACTAAATGCCTTACATTTACATTAGGTACACTTGGACAAATTTCTGTGGAAAATTTGTGACTGCGTACATAGCGTAAATTAATACCACGCAGAAAAAAAGTACTTTTACAGTATTACCGACCTTGAGATTAGGTACATGGGACCAGCTGTCCGTACTGATCCTTGGTTAACACAGTGATGAGAGCCGGCCAGCCACAGCGGAGATCTTCCTTACTGTACATCAGCTCACACTGACTGGGATCCAGGTATGAATCGGGCTGTAGCCATCTACAAAATATGTCAGAAATATTGAAAATGCTTCATCATGGTCATCACACAAATGTTAAGGGTAAGTGGGAGGTAGGGTTACATGATCTAAATGTAGTAAATCACAGACAGAAGTAAGCCTTTAAATCTTACCTAGCTAACCGGCCTCCACTAGTGCCTGGATTACAGGCCACAAAGTCCTTCAGGAACGACCTCTCATTGGACTGCCAACAGAAGGGCAGGTTCCCCTCCAGGGCCTGCATGATAGTGGGAGGGTGGGACAGAGCAAAGCCTTTACCCAGCAGTTCTGAATGGGCACTGAATACCTGTGACAAAGTAACAAATGACAATACACTACAAAACATCTTTCAATTGTTTAACATTCTGATTGGGAACACATTCAATAGACCTTATATGCAAATTATTCAGAAAAATGAATTGTAATTGGAAAGCAGAGATCCCTTTAAATACCCTCTTAACTATGCTAAAAATTTGGACCTGTAACATTAGCTTATATACAAAATTAATTGCAAATTATGAACAGTATTCAGTGAAACATTCACTGCATACTTATTTTACACAATCTAATATGACATCTTTTGAGTTGTATTTACCAGTTGGGAACCTTCCTCGATATATTCCATGTCTTCCTCTAATTCTTCTACAGTTACTGAAAGAAAATATTATCACATATATCATAAAGAATATAACACTGGACCATTCTCAGAAACTTTTAGTATGTACAAGTATTTTCATAACATG
The DNA here is from genome assembly GCF_032062105.1 of Saccostrea cuccullata. Taxonomy (NCBI): domain Eukaryota; kingdom Metazoa; phylum Mollusca; class Bivalvia; order Ostreida; family Ostreidae; genus Saccostrea; species Saccostrea cuccullata. The sequence goes on from NW_026919597.1 coordinate 3,581, forward strand.
GCCTTGGTCTACATTTAAATTTTTCCTGCATGGGAACTATGTTTAGTAACATGAATTACAATAAAAAAAATGACCGTTTTTTAAAAAGGTTTAGGAAGTTGTACATGTACATGTAGTTGTAGCATACAGTAATTCATGTATTTGCAGTCTCACTATATTTATCTATTTTACCTGGAGGCAGAGCAACATCTTTCTTGATTAAGGAAGCTGCACACATCCCTCCAAGGTAAGACAACTCTCTTTTCCAGTTGAGTTACACTCTACAATAGAGGCATTCCAAATTGTAGTTCTAATGTTACATTGAAATTTTAAATGTGTACAGTAATGTATTAAATTTCTGAAAAGACATGAAGCCCACAGGAGGGGTAGTTCATGACTGATAACTCCACCTGGATCTAGAGCTCGGAAATCATGTGACAGGAAATTTAGACTGGTTATCATTGTATGGCATAAAATTTGTCTCCTAAATTTTCAGGAGTAAAAAGCTATACCACAAAGAAGCTAAAAATGTTAATTTTTATACTCTATGGATAGAAACATTATATCAAAATGTAAATTTAGACCAACCTCATCTGGTGTAAAATTCCATTCATATCCAACAACTACACACTTAAATCCAAAGAAACAGGACTTGTCATCCTTAACATAATCTGATGCTGTTTCCAAGGAAAAGACTACTTCATGACCTGAAAACAAGAGTGATCATCATTAGCGTTGTTTCATCTATCCAACACTTACATTATAATTAAAGTAATCTTAGTAATCAATAAAGAGTCATTGTTTATCTGACCTGGTAACACTATGGCTGTTTTGGGCCAGTTACTGGAACCATGGAACTTTTTCCACATTGGCCAGTAGTTCTGTGTGTTGAGGCCCTCTTCTGAGGAGGAGTCAGTGGGGATGAAGCTGGATCCCCCACCAGCGGGAATATACAGCTGGAGGGTGTCCTCAGCCTGAGCTGTACCACACTGGGGGTCAAACTCCAACACCATCCACTTAACAGACTCGGGGAATATCACCTGGAGTTATAAAAATACAGGTAAAGTATAAGTCGATGCACATTGAATCTTTCTACTATTTTGGTAACCCAGCATAATTCCAAGCACAGGACTTTCATGAAAGAGAAAAAATGGACAATTGTGGACCCCCTCCTCATCCCCACCCCCCAAAAAGCAGTGGTATTTTCAGATGCATTTTCTAAATCTAAATTAGGTTCTTACAAACTACCTACTTTATAGTTTGAGACAGAAGCTGGTTTGTAGGGGTGGTCACTTTCTACGACAGCATAGTGCTGGGAGGTGGTGCCATTCTCTGAGGTTTCTGGGGCAGGGAGTGGTGCTGGGGACTGGGTGTTTAGTTGAGCCACCTCTGGAAGAATCTCCTGAATTATGCCCAGGATTTGTACAGCTCCCTGAAATGAAAACAATGTACATTCTATTTAGCAAGAGCAAAAATAAAATAAAATGAATCTAAAAAGGAAATCTTGAGTTAAGCTATGGTATAAATGGTAAATACATGTAGTACACATGGTTTTCCATCACTCAAACTTAAAGGGTGGTAATAGTATTTTTGGAGGTCAATATTTCATAATAATGACAAACAAGAGGCCCATGGGCCACATCGCTCACCTGAGCATTAAGGGTAGGAAAAAGTAGAAAATGGCTTTTTATTGTAAAGTTTAAATCCAAAAGTAGTCCCATGACCAATCATGGATTTGCTATTTTTTTAGAAAATGATTTTTAAAGAATTTTCCTATATATATCTTTAAAAACTTTGGTCAGCCATTTTGGCCCCGCCCTACCCCTGGGGGTCATGATTTGAACAAATTTGAATCTACACTACTTGAGCATGCTTCCATATAAATATGATGAATTATGGCTTTGTCATTCTTGAGAAGAAGATGTTTAAAGAATTTTCCTATATATTTCTATGTAAAACTTTGGTCGGCCATTTTGGCCCCGCTCTACCCCCTGAGGGTCATGATTTGAACAAACTTGAAACTACACTACCTGAGCATGCTTCCACATATATATGATGAATTATGGCTTTGTCATTCTTGAGAAGAAGATTTTTAAAGAATTTTCCTATATATTTCTATGTAAAACTTTGGTCGGCCATTTTGGCCCCACCCTACCCCGGGGGGTCATGATTTGAACAAACTTGAATCTACACTACCTGAACATGCTTCCATATAAATATGATGAATTATGGCTTTGTCATTCTTGAGAAGAAGATTTTTAAAGAATTTTCCTATATATTTCTATGTAAAACTTTGGTCGGCCATTTTGGCCCCGCCCTACCCCGGGGGGTCATGATTTGAACAAACTTGAATCTACACTACTTGAGCATGCTCCCATATAAATATGATGAATTATGGCTTTGTCATTCTTGAGAAGAAGATTTTTAAAGAATTTTCCTTTATATTTCTATGTAAAACTTTGGTCGGCCATTTTGGCCCCGCTCTACCCCCTGAGGGTCATGATTTGAACAAACTTGAAACTACACTACCTGAGCATGCTTCCACATATATATGATGAATTATGGCTTTGTCATTCTTGAGAAGAAGATTTTTAAAGAATTTTCCTATATATTTCTATGTAAAACTTTGGTCGGCCATTTTGGCCCCACCCTACCCCGGGGGGTCATGATTTGAACAAACTTGAATCTACACTACCTGAACATGCTTCCATATAAATATGATGAATTATGGCTTTGTCATTCTTGAGAAGAAGATTTTTAAAGAATTTTCCTATATATTTCTATGTAAAACTTTGGTCGGCCATTTTGGCCCCGCCCTACCCCGGGGGGTCATGATTTGAACAAACTTGAATCTACACTACTTGAGCATGCTCCCATATAAATATGATGAATTATGGCTTTGTCATTCTTGAGAAGAAGATTTTTAAAGAATTTTCCTTTATATTTCTATGTAAAACTTTGGTCGGCCATTTTGGCCCCGCCCTACCCCCCGGGGTCATGATTTGAACAAACTTGAAACTACACTACCTGAGGATGTTTCCCCATAAGTTTTATCTTTCCTGGCACAGTGGTTCTTGAGAAGAAGATTTTTAAAATATGCCACTAAATTTTCATTAATTCCCAATTATCTCCCCTTGAATGAGGGCGTGGCCCTTCATTTGAACAAACTTGAATCCCCTTCACCCAAGGATACTTTGTGGCAAGTTTGGTTGAAACTGACCAGCGGTTCTTGAGAAGAAGTCGAAAATGTGAAAAGTTTACAGACAGACAGACAGACAGACAGACGGACAGACGGACGCCGGACAAAATGTGATCAGAAAAGCTCACTTGAGCCTTCGGCTCAGGTGAGCTAAAAACAAATGTTAAGATCAAGAAATACTTGTACATGTATGACTCTTTACTTTATGCAAATTTTATTCATTTTCTATTGAATAATCATCCCATCTACCAAAGTACATGTAGTTAAGAAATCACAGGGAATTTACTGTGGTGCAGATAAACTTTACTGTGGCTTTAATATTTCACTATGATAGAACACAGTTTAATGTCACGGCACATACCAGGGATGGGGTAATTGAATAAAGTAATTGTAATTGAGCGTAATTAATTACATTTTTCAAAGTAATTGGAAGTAATTTGTATTTGATTGAGCTTTCAATTACAAGTAATTGAATGTATTTAAATACATTTCAAAAAAGGTCATGTATTTTCAATTACTTTTCAATTATATTTCAATTACTTTTTTTTTCAAAATGAAAGTTTATAATAAAAAAAAGGTGTCTTATACTGATACACAGTCTTTATACAGATGGGTTTATACTACCTATCCCTACTTTTTAAAAATCTAAATTCTACCTATTCCCACTTGCAAATACCAATAGATTGTTTTATAAGATGGTTTATTTGTTTTTACAGTAATTAGACTTTCATTTCCGGAAATATGCATAGCATTTCCAAATTTTTTTTATTTCATTTCCTACATTTTTTGTTTTCATTTCCGACATAATTTCTTTTTCATTTCCAGAATTTACCTGTTCGACAATTCAATGTTTTCTAAGCAAAAGAAAATGGAACTTTAAAAGTATTTATACCAAAATATTAATAAAACTTTTTTTAAAAAACTATACATATATGCATAGATGTAGCACTAAGTCTAGGTAAAAGAGTTCAATGAGCATTAAACTTTTTCACCACATTTAATGTGCACTAAATTAAATGTCAGTGACAGCACCATACTTATGTCCAAGTCACTGATAGATTTACAAAATTGGATTTCAATGATTTATTTATGATTTATTCCTTTAAAATTTTTTTAAGTAAAGTTATCAAATCTGTTACTATAGGTAGTGGTACTACATATGTATTTGAAAAATGTCGGAAAGGAAAACAAAAAAATGTCTTTTAAAGTAATTGACCCCAAGCCTGGCACATACTACAGTGTAGTATTAAAAGGGCTGAAGGGGAACTACTGTAACAGTAAAAGTCCTACCCTAGGATCCTGAGAAGCTACTGGTCCAATGTATGCCAGAATCAATGGCAGCAGGGAACAAAAGATGTCTGCTACCCCTAACACTTCTACTGCATAACCTGGAAGTAAAATGAGATTCTATACATAGTTTTCATTAAATATAAACCTGATTCTCTTTTATTAACTCAGACAAGATACACATCACAGTGTCTACTGGTGTAAAAGAGTCAAATTACTCACCCTCAGCAGCAAACTGGGCCCTCCTGAGGACATCTGTAGCCACTCTACAAATGGCACTCACTATGTCAATAGCATTCTTACGAGCCTGAAGCTCAGCCAGGGATTTATTGCTCTGGTAATTCTCTCCTTCTTTGTGGGGCACTGAAAAAATTAACCATTCTTACTCAGTATATCCTGATCCTGAATAAATGTCTCATATTTTACTTACAAGTACATGTACTTAACAAAAGGCTCAGTGTCTGCATTATACTGAAATGGCATATTTTGTTGTTTTCACACATGTGCCCACCTGTGGTATAAGAAAGCATGTTTTTGTTGTTTTATATGAGGAACCCACCTGTAGTACAGAATCTGAGGTATCTGGCCTCTCATGTGATTGGTTCCATTAGAACTGAGGGAGCAGGCCTGGAATGTGAAGTTTGTCCCATCTGGACATCTGACCTTTGTGACCCCTCCATCACCATTCAGGGTCCGCATACTGCCGTGGTTCTTCAAACGAACAGTGTATTTTACACCCTCCTGCAAAAAGAATTATATATACTGTTAGTTATGTTCCCCAAACGGAGTTTGGGAACATATTGTTTTTACTCGGTTTCTTATTATATCATTAAGGTCTTCCGTCTTCACGGAAAACCTTCTAGTGATTCTATTGTTTCTTATTAGGGCTTTCCACCTTTCTGTGGAAAGACCTCTGATTTTCTTCTGTTTCTTATTAGGTCTTTCCACCTTTCTGTGGAAAGACCTCTTGAAATGCTTCTGTTTATTATTAGGTCTTTCCACCTTTCCGTGGAAAGACCTATTGGTATTCTTCTGTTTCTTATTCTTCTTATTTTTCCGCCGTGTGATTTTGAGTTTCAAGATGTATCGAAAAGATTTATAGTCCATAAGAATGTACTTTGTAAAAGATTATTGCAGTTGACCCTGCGTAAATGAACCTTGATCCCTTTAAGAGTTACGACCCCTTTCGCAAGAAATGCTTGTTATTGCTACTCCTCTGAAACCGTAAACCGTAAAGGTATGAAACCTTCACCAATGTCTTTGACTAATTTAGAAGACTCTTCAATCTATTCATTGCGAAAGCATTCTTTGACCCCTTCAATGAGTTATTGCCCCTGAAACTTTATGTATTTTAGGAATAATTGAAAATTTTCAAAATAAGAAGTCGTAGAGACATGGGACCAACTGCATAAGATTCATTGACCTTTGACCTTAAAATTTGTGTAAAGGTCAAAGGTCAAGGTCATTTCAAAAATGAGAAATTTAGCTCTTTTTATATCTCTTTTGTCTTTCAACATATACTTAATGTCTATGCATCATTGATATGCACTCTTAAAACTATTGACTGGATTTCATTCTTGTCCCCTAAGATTTACTCCTTTATAAGTTATTGCCCCTGGTGAAGAAAACCTTGTTATCGCTACTCCTCCTAAACTATTGACCGTAGAGACACCAAACATTCACTAATGTGTTAAAGATCTTTAGGACTAACTTTACTGCATACATGCAAAAGGATCTGATGACCCCTTATATGAGTTATTGCCCTTTAACTTCTTTGTACTGAATATAAAACCTTATAACTTGAAAACTATAAGTCCTAGAAGCATGGGGTCAATTGCATTGTCACCCGTGACCTTTGACCTTGAAAATTTTTCAAGGTCAAAGGTCAAGGTCATTCCATTTAAAAAAAAATTTTTCTATGTTTTAAGACAATTTTTGTTTCTTTTTCATGGAATTTAATTTTAAGGAGTCAGATATAAAGCAAAGTTCAAAGAAGGTGGAAAGACCTCTTATTGTTCTGTGAACAATAAGTCTCCTAGTTATTATTATTATTTTTCCGTTATCGAAAACTGAACCGAAAGACTTATCGAAGAACTTCGCAGTTCATGATACTTGCCATTAAAAGTTATTTCAAAAAAATACCCAACGCATATGACCTATGACCCCTTTCGGAGTTCTCGCCCCTTGTATGTAATTATTTGTTATCGCTACTCCTTCGAAACCGTAAACCGTAGAAATATGAAACCTTCACTAAAGTCTTCGACTCATTTAGTAGACTCTTCAATCTATTCATTGCGAAAGTGTTCGTAGACCCTTTCAATGAGTTATTGCCCCTGAAACTTTTAATTTTAGAAACAATTAAAAATTTTAAAAACGAGAAGTGATAGAGACATGGGACCAACTGCATAAGATTCATTGACTTTTGATCATGAAATTAATGTAAGGGCAAAGGTCAAGGTCATTCCAGAAATGGAAAATTTAGCTCTTTTTATATCTCTTTTGTCTTTTAACATATACTTAATGTCTATGCATCATTAATACTTACTCTTAAAACTGTTTCAAAGATTTCACACTTGTCCCCTAATATTAACCCTTTTAAAAGTTATTGCCCCTTGTGCGAAAAACCTTGTTATCACTACTCCTCAAAAACCGTAGACCGTAGAGACACCAAACCTTCACTAATATCTTAAGGGTCTTTAGGCCTTTATTCACTGTATAAGTGCAAATGGATCTGATGACCCCTTATATGAGTTATTGCCCTTTAAGTTCTTTGTACTTACTATTAAACCTTATAACTTGAAAACTATAAGTCATAGAAGCATGGGGGCAACTGCATTGTGACCCTTGACCTTTGACCTTGAATATTTTTAAGGTCAAAGGTCAAGGTCATTCATTTTTTTTATTTTCATTTTTTCCATGCTTTAAGAGATTTCTGGTTTCTTTTTCATGGAATTTAATTTTTAGGAGTCAGGTATAAAACAAATTTAAAATTCAAAGAAGGTGGAAAGACCTCTTATTGTTCTGTGAACAATAAGTCTCCTAGTTCTTCTTCTTATTTTTCTTCCGCTGTTTATTATTATTATTATTATTATTATTTTTTGTTTCGACATTTACCGAAAAGACTTTTTGTTCATCGTAAAGGTCATTAAAAGTTAGGAACAAATTTGACCCAACGCGTACGAACTATGAGTGCTTTCGAAGTTATTGCCCCTTTCGCAAGAAATGCTTGTTATCGCTACTCCTCCGAAACCGTAAACCGTAGAGGTATGAAACCTTCACCAATGTCTTTGACTAGTTGAGAGGAGTCTGGAATCTATTCATTGAGAAAGTATTCGGTGACTCCTTCGATGAGTTATTGCCCCTGAAAGTCTTAAGGCTTACAAGAAAAAATAAAAACTTTTAAAGGACAGGTGGTCTTTTGATCTTTGACCTTGAAAAGTAGGTCAAGGTCAAAAGTCAAGGTCATAAGAAAACTAGAGAAATTGTCATTTAAAGCTAAAAATCCAAGTGACCTTGACCTTTGACTTTGAAATTTGACATTGACCTTGACCCTTACTCAAAAGGTAATAAAGAAATATTCATTACCTTTATCTTGATTCAGCTTCAAGTGTTAATATAAAGTTTACCTCTCTCTCTTTCTCTCTTGTGATGACCTTGACCTTTGACCTTGATAAATGACCTTGACCTTTGACCCCATTGACCCAAAGGTCACAATCAAGCTAAAGGTCGTGGAGGTATTTACAACCATCACTCTAACAAATGCTTATAAAATACACCCCCGCCCTATAAAAAAAAAAAAAAGCAACACCATCTTAGAGAAAATGTCTACAAGTCAAATGAAACGAAATATCGGCATAAGATTCGTAATAAAAGGAAGAAGAGACCTGAAAGAAAGTGTCCTGAGAGTTTTAAGATGAGTCTCTAAAGTATTTTGAAATTCTAGTGAATATCGGCAAAATCTGCATTTTTTTTCTGTCTGAAATTTAGTTATTGCTGAGCATAAAAATTAATTAAGGCTCGTATTGGCTATTTCTGCAATTATTGTTAATATCATTCGATTGTCCTGCTCTATTACGACATTTTAATACCAAGTATTCTTGCTTTCTTAGGTGTATGGAATTTATTTTAATTTTATAAAGATTTAAATATGAATCCACTGAATCTCGGAAACAGCGATTTTTCATATCAAATAAATTTCCACGCAATTTAGATAGGTTAAATCAATTGCAGATACCCCAGCTTTATACACTATAGTGTAGAAAAAATGTCCATGACTCACTCACTCACTGTTTTTCCGGGATTTTGAATTTCCTCTGCAACTGACCACGTGTATTACTTTCGCTTTTACGACTCTGTATATGCTAAGTAACATTGCTTCACTGCAAATGTGTCCCATAATTATTCTAATCATTTTCCTACATACAATATCAAATCAAACCGGCAAGATCTCAGTTTTTTAAGAAATTTGACCGGGACTTTCCTACGAAACTACTGGTATCCTCTTCCACCTTTAAAAAATATTAGTTTACAAATTACGCTTACTTGTGTACAACTTGATGGCTCAATGGTTAGCGTGTCCGACTTACAAACTAAGGGATGTAGGTTCGAGCCCAGTTCGAGGAACTTTTTTTTTTTTTTTTTTTTTTTTAACAAATCAAATTTTTATTTTTTTAAAAAAAAAAAAAAAAAAAAGAAGAAGGTGGAAAGACCTTCTAATTGTTCAGTGAACAATTAGTCTACTAGTTATTATTATTCTTTTTTCTTCTGACCAAATTTTGTGCAGGCGATTTCTCGTAAACTATTCGGTAGATTTCAATGAAATTTTCAGGAATTAAAGATCATTATATGAATTTTATATAAAATTCTGTTCTTTGGAATATTCGGTTCCAGTGCCAAGTTATGGGCAATTTCCTGATTTTAAAATGGATTTTTGTCTTCGAATGTTCTCGAAAATGGTTCAAGATATTCACTGGAGACTTATTAGAGATGATAGATCATAAGTTACAGATGTGCAATTTTGCCTTCGTTTGCGTCGTTAGTGCTTCCGGTCGCTACAGTAACCGAATTAAAAATGTGCAGTTTTTAACTTTTTTTTGTTTTTCAACATTTCTCTTTGATAAAATTAATGTTAATGGAGACCCTACTAGAAAAGCCTAATATATAATTCATTTTAGAATTGATCAATCAAAACACTAGATATTCGCATTGAAAAATCTGAAGCGGGTACAAGATGGCGGCTGTCTCCGTAAACTCCGCCATTAGGCAAGTCAGGGTCTAGAAGGTCAGCCAAGCGTTTGGATGAAAGAAACTTCTACCATAAAGATCAATGACATGTAAAGGATTCATTGGATTGTCACATCGCAATTACGTTGCATTTCTGTTTCAGATTATAGTTTTAATCCGAGGTATTCTCAAAAGTCTATTAGAATTGCTTTTGTCTGAATATTTTTGTAATAAATGCAAGTTTATAACATAAATAGTATCTGATTCCTTGACCGTTGGAGTGCTAGAGATTTTTTCAGCAAAACATTCAAGTCTTTTCATGAATCTGTAACTAATCGGAAGAGTCCACTTTGGGGGTAAACAGGATACAAAATTCGTGGAAAATTTTACTGAGTTCACTGCTTTAATGTCATTTGTCCATATACGATATTATATATTTGTACAATGTGATAAATGTACTTTCTAAAGCTTAAAATTCCGGTGTTAAGAACATATATTTCTAAATTTTACTGAAGCTATCACATCCATTCAATAGATCAAACATTTCAAAGGAATAGCTTTAAGAACTACTCGTGATGTTTGGCATGAAATAATGTATCGTGACCCGATTAAAGTAGTAGACAAATGGCGATAATAGTGCAGAAATATATAACATTGGCATGCCTGTGTATGGAGCTGCATGGAATAAAAAGTTGAATGCATATCGAAAAAAGAAAAGAAAACAGTATCATCTATTCATCACTAATAGAATATTTATACTAAAAGTTACTGTTAAAACTCAAGTAACAAATTTCGACGTGATCATCTTGAGCAAAATTTGGCAAGCTAGCTCTCATTTTATAATTCCTAACTGAATTTAAAAAAAAAATGTAAAGTATGTTGGAATCAAAAAAGCAATCTCGCGATATTCGAATGTTAAATTTGAAGCGGGTTCCCAAAGTTGTAATTGGTATCGCAATGGATTTTCACACTGGCGACCCGGGTTCGATCCCCCGTGTTTCCGATTTCTAAAATAACTTTTTTTCAGTTTAATTTAACTTTTTTTCTGAATCGGACGGAAGACCTCTCGTTGCTCGCAACGAGTTTCTTTTCTAGTTAAGGTCTTCCGTCTTCACGGAAGACCTTATAGTGATTCTATTGTTTCTTATTATTATTCTTCTTATTAGGTCTTTCCAGCTTTCTCTGGAAAGACCTATTGATATTCTTCTGTTTCTTTTTTTCCTTTTTCTTTATTATTTTTCCGCCGCGTGATTTTTTGTTTCAAGATTTATCGAAAAGATTTTCAGTCGATAAAAATGTACTCCGTAAAAGATTTTTGCAGTTGACCCTGCGTATATGAACTTTGACCCCTTTCGGAGTTACGACCCCTTTCGCAATAAAAGCTTGTTATCGCTACTCCTCCGAAACCATAAACCGCAGAGATTCCAAACCTTTATTAATGTTTACGACTGATTTAGTAGACTCTCCAATCAAACATTGCGAAAGGATTCATAAACTCCTATAATGAATTATTGCCCCTGAATGTTTGCGATGTTTACAAATATCAAGAATTTTTCTAAAACGACAAGGCGTAGAGACATGGGGCCAAATGCAAAAGATTTCTTGACCTTTGACCTTAAAATGTAGGTCAAGGTCAAAGGTCAAGGTCATTCAAAATAGGTAAAATTCAGCATTTTTTATAGCTCTTCTGTTCTTTACCAAATTCTAAACTTCTTTGCATCTTTAGTATGTACTCTTAAAACCATTTCAGAGATTCCATGCTTGTCCCCTAAGATTGAACCCTCAAAAAGTTAGTGCCCCTTTTAGTGTAAACCCTTGTTATCGCTACTCCTCCGAAACCGTAAACCGTAGAGGTACAAAACCTTCAACAATGTCTGCGACTAATTTAGTACACTTCTCATCCTATTAGTGCGAAAGAATTCGTAAACATTTTATGCAGTTATTGCCCCTGGCAGTTTATGATGTTTACAAAGAACTAAAAACTTCTTAACGACAAGTCGTAAAGACATGGGCCCAACTGCATGAGATCTTTTGACCTTTGACCTTGAATATTAGGTCAAGGTCAAAGGTCAAGGTCATTGGGAAAGTATCAAAATTGTTTATTTACGGGCTTTTGGTTAAAATGACCTTGACCTTTGACCTTGATATTAGACCTTGACCATTGACCTTTTCTCAAAAGTTTAAAAAGATATATTCATTATCTTTACCTAGATTCAGCTTCAAGTGTAAAACTCAAGTTTATAAGGCTAAGTGCTTTTTTTTTGGGATGACCTTGACCTTTCACCTTGATAAATGACCTTGACCTTTGACCCAAAGGTCACAATCAAGCTTAATTATGTGGAGGTATTTATAACTGTCACGTCAACAAACACTTATATAATACAACCCCCCCCCCCCATTTCTCTAAAAAAAAAAAAAAATCAACAGCGGCATAGAAAATTTTTCTACAACTCAAAAGACATCACAGATCAAGATAAAATTCAGTTTAGCATGTAGAAGACACCTCAAAGAAAGTGCCCTGAGAGTTTTACGGTGAGTCTCTTAAGTACAATTAAATTTTAGTAAATATCGGACAAATCTACATTCTTTTTCTGTCTGAAATTTAATTCTTGCTGAGTATAAAAATCAATTAAAGCTAGTATTGGCCATTTCTTAGATTGTTGTTAATATCACTCGATTCTCCTGC
>NW_026919598.1:0-15916 GCF_032062105.1 Saccostrea cuccullata
CCCTAACCAGTCCTTTCTCTAGATTTCCATCCCTTCCTTAGCAGCAGACTTCATTTGCTTGTGTTGTCATTTTCACACATTCTATCTCTTCAATCAGTATAATTGCACTTATTTAAGATTTTATTTGAAAGAAATAAATATTTTACATTAAAATTCAATGAACTCGCAAGATTAGAGCTTCTATACTTACTGACAAATTTGTTGGGATTTTTCTTGGCTTCTTTCTTGGCTTTTTTATTGTGCTGACGAACCTACAAAATACCACACACATCACATGTAATGTTACTGCATGAATATTAACATAAATGATATATATAATTAAAATGTAAGAATTATTGCATCTCTAACAAATGTATATGTCATGAAAAAGAGTATCTTATATTGTTAAAGTAAAATAAATACATTTCTTTTCTTATTGCTAGACTAGGTTTTTCAAAAGGGATGAGGAAACATCTTTTATCTAATATATACCAAGGTAGATCAGCTACATTCCCCATATTTAATACACTGAATGATCTTTCATTACATTAATAATTAAGTTACTTTCAAACAAGATATTTTCAAATACATGTACACTGTACCAGTTTCTCTATTTTGTATCTCCTTGCAGCAGACACCCTTTTACTCTTCTTATCTACAAAATATAAATATCTTATACACGTCACATATATTTTATGTCAGCTGTAGGGCTGCAAGAATTTATTTACTTCACAATTCACATCTTCACAAGCTATTATAAAGAAGTTTTGGTCTGCTTAAAATTGCTGAACCACAATCTCTTTGCACTAGCCACTTAAAATGTGATTAATACATTGCTTCTTACAGGCAAGATCCTTGCAACCAATGAGAAGACTGCTCTCATGTCATTTATAAACAACAGACGATCAATCACCTGTTAATGATTGTAATGTTATTCCATGTTTTTGAGCGTTCTTATACATTATGTTCTCATTTCTTTAAGATCTAATCTACTTCCATTGATAAACCTTTCATTATTTTATGAATTTGATTAATCTCTGCTTTCTATATATCTCCCTTATTTGTTTACAACATGTACAATGGATAAGAAACAACAGGTGCATTTGGAAAATTGTTACCTTACTGGTTAGAATCAAGTAAAAATCAGGTGCGTCCCAAAATTTATCTTTAATATTCAGCCAAATTTTTAGTGTCATAATCTTCAAACAGTTTATTGGGAGCGAAACAGATTGAAAATCCTTAATTGATGCATGGAAGTTGCAAAGATGAATTCAATTTGATTTCATTAGTTATAAAAAAAACTATTTTCATAAGGCCATAATTAACAGCAGGGCAGCTCGTAATGTGAGAATGTGAGCTCTGACGAAAACACCTGGGCGAAGAGAAAATTCAGACTTACACATTGATCCAATCAATCTTTTTTTCCACAGTAATTTCTGGACCCACAATACATCGCTTCTTTAAGTTACGTTCTTGTGGAAATAACAACATAAATTCAACAAAAAATAAACTAGCTTTGATTAAATGGATATATTGCAGAGAAATAATAAATAAAATTATGTTCTTCACTTAAAGTCAGCACAGTTCAGGCTTGGGTTTGGTATTGCTACTTAAATTCAGTGTCGTGTGATGTCATCGTTTAGACGCACCAATTGTCACCTACAGTTTGACGAGCCTGATCCAAATTAAACCTGAATAATTATCTGCTCTCGCCCTAACGCTTGCATCATCAACATATTACAGTCAAACTTGTCTTAGCGGCCACCCAAAATCAACAGCCACTCGCGGTCAGCGGCCACTTTCAGTTCCCCCCGATGATTTCTCCTATATATTTTAACTGGAATAAACGGCCACCTGTGTAATGCGGCCAGCAGCCACTCAAATCCTCCCCAACAGCCTTATTGACACTGTAATAGGCGGCCATTTCGTCACTTGTCACGATTCTATCACGTCTTTTAAACACGTTGGCTTGGGTAATTATATCCCCGATAGTCAATTTAACCCATTAATGCAATTAAACAAATTGCTTTTAGAATTTTAGATACGCTGAACTCTGTTTGTGTTTATAACAAAAAAAAATATTTGTCCTGTTAGATCAATTTGTAATCATTTTTCAAGATTGCTGATTGAAAAATTAAAAGAATTTAATTACATTTGATACTTTCCTCTAGCTAAAGAAATTCACACCTTTTAGATTTTGATTCCATGTAGAAGTCCTAATCGCTATTCTTGTAAAAACAAAGTGCTTCATATGGCATGATTATCTCGTGAATTTATCATATCATATATCAAGAGACGATCGATAGGGATTAGTCACGCTCTATTGCATATGACACCTAGGTTATGGAATGATTTTCAACTGCATAAATACATCTCTCTGGTCAATTGGTTAATTTTATTTGTGAGTTTGTGTTTGTTAAACAGAAATTCTGACAGCTTTATAAACAATAAAATTAATCAGACTTTATAAATTTCAGCAAGTAAGTTAATTACCGTTTGATTAAGTTGGGGGGGGGGGGGTTACACTGCTGACTATCTTTTTAACATATGTAAGTGAAATTTTTATTGACATTTTTGACTTAAATTTCTATGCTTTATTATATTTTATTGACCATTAAACTGTATTTTTGTGCATTTTTTTCTTTATAAAAAAGGATAATAGTCAGGCACTGTATGTTTTTCTTCACATGAATATTAAAAGAATTTATTTAATAATTCAATGTAACAAAAGCACACTTATGAATGCAAGATGTTTAACTAATATGTAGGAACAGAAACATGCACAAAACCTTAAACGTTTTTAATATTCTTTTTAAATGAGCTTGAATTATTATATATACACATAAAAAGCTTTTTTGACATTGAACTGTTTAATTATGATTAATTAATTTAACTGTAGTGCTTAATGTTGTTTATTTTTTGACCGAGTGTCCTATTCGAGGGCAAACTGGAATAAGAGGCCACCTGTCTTAAGTGGCCAGTTTCCAGGCTTCCCAAAGGTGGCCTCTTAAAACAAGTTTGACTGTACTTGAAATGTTCTTCTGATGATGAGAAAAATAAAATGCAATCATCAAATAAGCTGAATAATAGAGCAGTATAGGCCTATTTTAAGTTCATAGACATGTCCTGTTTAGAAGTGGGTAGGCAGAGTTTCCATGGTATCACAAATTCACAATCAGTGTTGATGAGCAACGAAAAGATTTACAGCAGGGATTTATCAGCCTATTTTGGGAAATGCCATTTTTTGGAAATTGGGAAAAAGTTATCGATTTTTTGATGAAATTGGGAAAAATAAGTATGTTGCTTATAAGCCATGTGTTCAGCCATTTCAGGTGCAATTAACAGGTTTCATATAAAATTTGGGCTAGCTACCAAATAGACAATTAAATGATCCAGTTTCATCAAACAAGATTAACTAAGAATAATAGACTAATGAAAGTAAATTTGAATTCAATGAGCATTAATTATTTTACAATGTAGGGTATTATACTTGTGAATAAGATTCCAATTTAGGTCATGGGAGCTATAATTTTTTTTACCTCCTGCAAAAAATTATACTGGCAGTGCATACATATTTTCTAAAATGTGCATTAAAATATATTTTTCTATCTGAAATAATGCCTACAGTTTTACCATTCACTCGTAGATCAATTGAGTAAGTGAAAATGAGTTAATAAACCTATGGAATTACTCAGTATCACCACTTCAGAAAAAACTGAGGAAATTCGGATTAAAAGTTGGCGAAGTTTTTAAACATTAGCTGCAGATCTGTAGCTCTCCGAAAAAAAATATTGATAGACCGGAGAGCTGCAGTGCCACCCATTGAAAAAACTGTATATTTATTGCGCACAAAAAAGTGCGCTCGGTTCTTGATTAATTCGTCAAAATTCTAACTTCAATTGCAAAAATGGAATATTTCAAAGAAATCCTTTCTCCTCTATCAAGTACTCGCGTAGTTAACATCTGAACGAAGCATATTGGACCGAATTATCTTTGAAACCAAAATGGCAGTATAAATAAGAGAAATTTTCGACGATTGTTGTTAATAGTCAGGAGGACTATTAACAACAATTATGAGGAATGTTTGGTTGTGGAAACAGTGAAAGAATATGTTAGGAATGCACGGTTAGTAATATTTTGAGATTACAGATTTAAAAACAAGGAGAAATAAATCGAGAACCGAGCGCACTTTTTAGTGCGCAATAAATATACAGTTTTTTCAATGGGTGGCACTGTAGCTCCCCGGTCTATCAATATATTTTTTCGGAGAGCTACAGATCTGCAGCTATTTACACATGTGTTATGACTGTAGCTTTGCTAAATGAGTTAAATTAAGTAAAACTACAGACAATCTGGCAAATTTACTTTGTGTTTTTTCCACGATAATTTAATAAAAGAGCATTGTTCTGCAATTGGGAAAAATAACTGCCAAATTGGGAAAATTTGAACTAATTTTCAATTGGGAATGGGGCCGAATTTCGGCCCCTGAGAAGGTACTGATAAATCCGTTACACATTCAATGCCATATTGTTTTGAATTATATCATAAAATATACGTATAAAATTTTAACAGACTGATAGAATATGCTTCGAATTGGTACGAATGCATTAATTAAGTCATCAGTCCGAATGACTGATAGAAATATTTGGTTTTCAGAAACTCTAGGTCGGTTAGGACTAGTGAACAAAAAAGTGTAATAACCTAATTGATTTACTCAATACTTTAATTTCCTGGTATCTTGTACATGTAAATATGATTTTTTCTTAGATTTACCATTGAAGCATGGAAGTTTGTTTACATGTGTATGGATATGTCAAGCAGATTTAAAAAGCCAACCGATAATCGCAGATAAAAACTGTAATAAAACAACCAGCTTACATGTTAGAACAATTACTTACTGAGAAATTTCTTGTTAGGCATTTTAAAAGCTTCTTTTTAATGAAATTCGGGATGGTTGACTTGACGGTTGACCACGTGAAATCTGGATTGATCTATCACTGTAGATCTTTAAAACCGATATATTTATACCTTTAAAATAAACGATTTTGAGACTACGATTAAGGTACGTGTAAAACTAGTACATCAGTAGATGCATATTAAATAAGTGTATAGGTCTATATAAAGGAATGTTTGTTTTTATCTTCATATTTTCATAAAAGAAAAGAAACAAAATACACAAGACATTTAAAAAAAATGCACTGACTAACAATAAAGGTCATGCCATTGTGTTGTTGATCTCTTCAAGAAACGAATTCTTGTCATTACTACATAAGTTCAGTTAATATCTTTACTTTCAGAATCAGATACATGTATCTTCAATGTCAGTCGCAAAGTAGATGCCCTGTTCTTTTCAAAAACGAAGGGGAAAACCTAAACATCAACCAAATGCATAAACATCCATTTAATAAAAAAATAAAGACAAATCAAAGAACTAAAAGTACTGAAAGCGCGAAAACAAGACATCTCTTCCAATGGCGTTTTACTACATGTTTGACAAAGCCAGTATTATTTTCCCTTTTATGAACAAATACATCACCTGTAAAACGAATTTTTCTCTACTGTGGGTATTTGCTTATTTCTGGCGTAAGTGTGAGATTGGGTGGACTTTTGAAAAGTTACAATTGCAAGCATGTCGTTGAGCTAGTAAAAGGTGACTTCCAGGTTAATTTTTATACGTATATTATAAATATTCAGAATTTCCTTGAACACGTTTTGAGATAGGTCGGATAGGCAATCAAAGTGTAAAGCACCGAGTAACCAAATGAAGTGCTTGATGTGAACAGTGGCATGATCTTACTTCAACACGTTGAAAGTCTTTCACATACCTTACCAATATTTTACACTTATGATGGTGCCTCAGTGTCTTTTATGTAAAGAAATTTAAATGAAACGGCTTAAATTCATGTTATATATTTATATTATTTTGAATTTTAAAGTTTATTGCTTGTCAATATAATTGCTTACAGTTTAAAAGACTTATTTTTCAACTTCAACATTGAAAAATATTATAGGCTTATTTTTTTCGGCTATATAGATTTTAAAATAGATCATATACGCAGCACTGTTAAGGCTTACTATGAGAAATCAACGGAAAAAAGAAGTGCAAAAACTGGAATTGTTTTTAAAACTGAATATATATTTTTTTCAGCTGTTTTAGTTTATGGAATTTGCATATAGTATAACCTACTGTATGAAGTTTGGTCCCATAGATGGACAGTCACGTGATGAATGCATAGTACGTACACTGAATGTAGGCCATTAAGAAATTTCAATATCGCAAGGGCATACCCTATTTGAAATAAAAAAAATTCAATTAATTGTTTCTGTATGCTTTGTACTTTCTGAAAAGTGCTGCTGCTTTGAATAGAATTCGCGTTTTAATAGTAAAAATTTCTAGTAAATAGGCCCATGTCGAAATATGTTTGACTTTTATCAAATGTTTCGTGTACTTATAAAGTCACCCTCTAGATTTAAAGAAAGCAGCAACATTTTTTAAGCTAAAGAACATAATTATCCTTTATTTATATTCAGAAAATGGTTAAGATTTATTTAGTGTATGCCCTTGCGAAAGAACGATTTGATGAGGCAACTCGATGTAAAATATACCTAACCTGAACATACAAACACGAATAAATTATTTAAATACATTCTCTCAATTGTTAATGAATAATCGCACTTAACAAAGGATATGCATTTGTATTGTGATTCAATTTAGCAAAAGCACGTACAAATAGTAAATGCTGATGTTTTCCTATTATAATTTTGGAGAAATACCCAGTATTTTCTTGAGAATGTAAAATGTCAAAATTCCTTAATCACTTTTTAAAAACTTATTCCACACAGAATCTACACGTTACGTCACAATTAATACTTATAGTTTCCATATTTTTTTTCCATGGGTCATTTAATTATTTTCCGGGTGTACTTCAT
The DNA here is from genome assembly GCF_032062105.1 of Saccostrea cuccullata. Lineage (NCBI taxonomy): Eukaryota > Metazoa > Mollusca > Bivalvia > Ostreida > Ostreidae > Saccostrea > Saccostrea cuccullata. Next base: position 6,910 of record NW_026919598.1, read on the forward strand.
TTACATTTTTCACCTCAAATACTTTAATTGCTTATTAATTTCTAATTGGTTACGTCTTGGACGTTCGGAATTCTTCAAGACTCTCCGATTTTGCATAGCTCGTTTTATTCCGATTGAAACATTTCGTACAGCGATTTTTTTTAACTAATTGATAACTGTCAGATAATTAGCAAATTGATTACATATAATTTAGACCGCGGAACATTAACTGGCCAGATTGTAAATATGCAGATAGCGTCATTTTTATCACTAACAATCAAACATTTAATGATAATGTGCGGGTACAATTCAACGCGAACGGCCGAGAAAACATTGGATTGAAATTCTAGTTTGAAATTCATTTTCAATCCACCTGAGCTACGCTGGAAGGTACATTACTGATTGACCAAGAAGACAAATAATTTCAATTTCGATATAGTTTGAAAATAATATGTAAACTAGAGCCGAGCTCGTTGCAAAGCAACGAATAGGTCTTCCGTTGGAGCTACGGATAAGAAGACGTAACCTTGAGTCTAGGTCAAGCCACATTCTAAAGTTCTACAAGTGAAAATTTAAACCTTTTAAGAGAAGCAACTTGCAATGTTTAGCTAGGAAAAAGACTGTAAAGGAATATATGTGACCTTGAACTTTCCAAGTGACCTTGAACTCTCCAAATGACCTTGATCTAAGCAATGACTAGCTCTCGTTATAAAAATATTATCCATGTGTTACCGTCTGGAAAATTTCAAACATTTTATTTAGATATTCTTTCTGTCCATGCATCCAACCAAAAACATCTTATCCTTGGGGACTTTGAGCTCGAGTCAAGGTCACGTCCCACCCTGCATTATATCAGCAATGTTTCACTAGCAGAAAAATGGTAGCGAATTTACAGTTTCACTGTCACTAATCTTGACTCGTCCAAATGACTGGATATGTTCAGCCATGAGTTTTTTTCTGACTATAATCGAGGCAAAATGATTCATTGGGTTCAACACAATGTCGAGACTATAGCTCTACTTGTTTGTACTTATAACAAAGGAAGAGAAAACTAGCCATTGCCATCAGACCAAAACTGTAGAAGGAGTAGCGTTTTAAAGGAATTTCACATAAATTTCTATTTTTTGTAATCATGACAACACCGTTCATCGAAATCAAAAACGATGCACTTAATTATGTATCACATTGAAGTCTACTTGTGTGTCCAGTTATATTGAAATCAAACTAAAACTGTAGGAGGAGTAGCATTTTTAAGGAATTATATACAGAAATTTCTATTTTTAGTAACCATGGCAACACCGTTCATCGAAATCAAAAACGGATGCACGATATTTTGTATCTTAGTGAAGGCTACTTGTGTGCCAAGCAATATTGAATTCAGACAAAAACTGTTGAAGACGTCGCATCTTAAAGCATTCAAAAACCGATGCACTATACTATGTATCTTAGAGATGTGTACTTGTGTGCCAAGTTATATTGAAATCAGACCAAAACGGTAGGAAGAGTAGTATTTTGAAAAATTGTTTATAGACAGACAGACAGCTAGACAGACGAACGGACGGCAGACACTTTACTATCGCATCCCACAGACAGGTGGGACAGATATTTATATATCGAAAATAACCAAATTAAATAAAGACATCATTTTTAAAGCATTAAATCGTAGCAAAAAAGAAAATATCAATGGATGCGACACTTTTCAGACGAGGGAAGAGATATGAACCTCTCATAAATACGGTACACATGTATCAGATCATTGCACGTCGGCAATCTAAAATGACACATATTATTTTTTTTCTTTGTATAACTTAACCCCCCCCCCCCCTAATTTCTTAAAAAATGTTTGTACAATCAAGAAAATCGGTTACTTTTCATAAAGACTACGACGTTTCTTTCATTTTCAAGAACCGTATAATAGCGAGTGCAGCGAGCTCAATAGAATAACGTGTAAGAAAAGAAGTTCGGAATTGTAAACACGTCAAGCAAATTTTGTTGTGCAACATTCCCAGAGCTCCTTTACTACCCAATGTCCTTTGCGCGAATAAATAAACAAATAATAACACAAGTAACAGTTTTTTAAAAAGCTTGGCTGACTATGTCATCAATATCTATAGAATCTATGAGCATGATAAACTATAAACGTTTACATTTGGGGGGGGGGGGGGGGGGTTAAATTATTTCACTGGAGTAAATTATGGAGATGTTGCACAAAACATAAACCATATATAATACTGTTTGTATCTCAAATAAAAAATGAAATCATGATCATGTCCCGCTGTAGATTCGAACCCGGGACGAAAATATGAACACCTCTGTCCGCAAGTCTAAAATGGTTTTAGAGAATGACGTAAATAAGGAAAAACATTTGATTAATGCTTGAAAGCATGGCTACATATAAAGGTGGCAGCTGAAAATATGATAACTACAAGAAATTGGGGATCTAACAATTATGACTGACGTGTACAATATGATTGATAGTTTCTTGGGTATGCCAAAGTATCGAAGATTGTTGGAAACGTGGGAAAAATAATTAAAGCTTTAAATGACCCAACAAACTTGACGGCGATATATGAATGCCATGGTGCGGATTCAGGAAGTTTTTCCCAGAGATGAGGGATCAACATCAAATGTTTTATTACTTTAAATGATGTAACTTCTAACTCACTTCACAATGTCACCGAATTGTTTGTTTGTTTTTTTTTCCAAAGCTCGACCAGGATTCTGACAAAAAAGAACAGACTTTACATAATTCATGCAGTTTTCATTTTCATTCAATAGAATAGTCCAGAAAAAGGGTGCAAAAACCTACACGTGACATTTTGGCGCGAAATAATAGCGTCACCCCTTACCTAGAAGACAAATGGACTAATCCAGTAGTATAGAAACGCAGAAAAAAAGGTCAAACGGACATATATCCGTATAAGAACTCGCATGAAATTAATATATGCTAGCAAAAGGCTAGAGAAAATAAATACTTCAATGTATTGTATTAGCAATAAGTTTATTTTTCTGCTAACAGAATAGATAACTGTTGTTGCTGAAATGCATGTAACAAATCCGATGATAATCAGCATGCACAAAATTTTGCTGGCTAACTGTGACCTCTTCGAACCCTATTGATCCTTAGCGTGACGTTAGGCAATAAAAGGCTTTCAGTTTGAAGAAATATTTCAAAAACTTTTCCGCAATAAATATACAGTTATTACTAGCTTACTCTAAAGTCTTATATGTACTAGCGTACTCTGTTTAGTAGGACCGGTTTTTTCAGTGGGTGGCTCAGTACAACTCTCCTGTCTGTTTTTTTTTTCTGCAGCTATACTGTGTATGAAGTTTGATTATTTTTAAAAATATCTTGGTTAGTTTGTTTGAAACTGAGCTTTGAACTTAGCTAAAGGCAAAGTGTGACGGAAGGAGATAAGGCAGGATGGAAGACGTCCGACATGACAAACATTATATCCCAAGCCATATTCATGGCGGGGCATAGAATGATTATTGGTTTACATAAAAAAATAGGTTGTGACTTTCTTTCGGAATTCAACACCAGCCTTAATCTACATGTATATACGCATGTACAAAAACAAATCAACCAACTAACATTCTCGGCTCAGAAGGAAGACATTGTATATTCATTTTAAACATGTTAAAGGGGGGGGGGGGTACTTATAGTGATGAGAGGAAATTTAACCACGTGTCGGTCCATGAAACATGAAAGATTATTTTTGGAATGTTTGTATACAACAGCGTGGCTTTCTTTGAACTAAATTAGAATTTATTGAAATATTTAAGAATAATTCTTTCAGGGACGCCGTGATATATTTGGTAGTCTCTGTAATAACTGTTCGGATATAGCACAGGCCTTTAGATCGCTTAGAAAAAAAAATTGAGGTGTTGGAAAAAAAATACACACAATTTTTTTTCTAAGCAATCTAAATGCCTGTGGGATATAGTGTCTTTTGAAGGTACAACACCTTTCTTTTAATATTACCAAAGGATTTGCTGATCCTTTTTCTCCGTATAGTCGAAATGCATGTGAGAAGGAAAAAAAACGTATGTGGATTAATCAAATACAAATTGATGCGTTGTGTTTTTAATCTAAATAGACACGTTTTTTCTTCACGTTTTCCTTTTTTGTAAAATGCCGTTTGCTTTGTTTAAAAACTTTTTCCTACGCGTTACCAATGTTAGAAGAGAAAACAAGACGTCCTCAAACAATTTATTTCTAATGATGAAAACACCGAATGACGATGAGGATAATTAAGGTGAAATTATTTACTGAGACCCTATAGTATCTACATTTCATGTCACCAACATTAACAATGACTGACCGGGAGGACGTTTGGTAAAGAATTAAAATTGATGTTTTATCGTCGAGATACTGGTTAATGATAAATAGCATTAACGAATTTTCAATTTTTTAAAAATCGTATTCTTAAACTCTGGATGTATATATTTTGACCGTTATTCTAGGCAAAAGTGCATTCATGTATATTTATACTGACATCGACTGAACATGTACAAGCATGTCAAATCGTGCAATGTTGATTCAACGAAAAAGTATATTATTTTTGTACAATAACATTTTAAAGTTTAGTAGCGAATAACTGCATACTCAAAAGTGCTTAATTTAACGTTGGATGTTTTCACTACCATGCATGCGTACATGTAAGTTTAATATTCATAAAACAATATCCACCTCCATAAAAACAGGGGGGGGGGGGTATTGCAAACCAAGCTAGTGTTTATTCGGCTATCAAAATACATAAAACTTACAATGAATAAATCGAGCGATTACGATTGATTTAAACAAGCTGAAATAGAGTGAAATGAAATGATATGAAAGAAACGACATATTTTAAACCCAATTTTCCATTTGTAACTATCGGAGTACACAATGGATTTTCATATATGCCCACTGTTCTCTGCAACCACGTGCTTGTAAACGAGTAGACACAAAGTGACAAAGCTGGATATAACCTGTTTGCTATACCGGTATTACAAATACGTGAACAATAGTATATTATAAATTACTTTTTATGTTCAATGTTTATTTAATCTTTAAAAAATGATACCCCGGTAAATGGAGAAACTAAAGAGTGATCATGGTAAAAATAAAACGTACATATACAATATTACCTATCACTATCCATCCCTCATTATAATTATTTGCCGAAGCCCCTTCTCAATTACAATTGAAATAAAATACATTAACACAGAATAGAGTTTTTTTTTTATTTTGCGAGAACAGGCCAAAGAAAGCGAACACAGTTCAAAATGATTTTATGCACCAGTGTTTGGAATTACGATTAAATATGAAAGATGGGTAAAATAATCTTATTGAATCGCGATGTAATTAAAAAAACAGTTTTCTATTAATTGTTAAGTCTTTCTACACAATGGTCTAATACAATCACAAACACTTGCTTTGTTTATTTTGCGAGAACAGGCCAAAGAAAGCGAACACAGTTCAAAATGATTTTATGCACCAGTGTTTGGAATTACGATTAAATATGAAAGATGGGTAAAATAATCTTATTGAATCGCGATGTAATTAAAAACACAGTTTTCTATTAATTGTTAGGTCTTTCTACACAATGGTCTAATACAATCACAAACACTTGCTTTGTTTATGTCCACAGGTGCCTGGTACACTCGTGACCTAGATCGACAGCGTGGGATTTGCGGCTTTGATTACATAACTGTAAAACATCTCGCTGAACAATGGGATCGTAATATGTATCAACTAATGATCGTGAATTATTCAATGTATAAAGTTTAAGATTAATTATATAGTTTGTTACAATGATAAACGTAGAAAAGTAGATTTTATATCTTCCGCTTTTAAAGACGTGTTCACTATAAAACTAATTAAATTTTATAAAGAAAAATAGAAAAAGTAGTTGTAATACATGATTTAATAGTTAATCATAAAACACGTTTAAACCTTATTTTGAAGAAAATCAACATAAAATACCGTAGGGTATATTATTTACAGCAAGTTATACACATGATGAGGTCAGATTTACTTGCCGAATGAAAACGCTACATGTTTACCTGACCTGCTTTCGACTGCATATTATGCAATAACCCCGGTATATTCGAACAAATAAACATTCCTATCAGATCAAAAGGGTGTTAAAGAACAAGTTTGCTCGTAATATTTAGATCGAAATATTTACCGTTTTTGAGTTATAAAGCAAAAACTTTCAAGCTCCAGAGATCCCTTATTTTAGGGGCCAGCCCCTTTTCTATAGTATTAAATGAAAGCCCTTGCAATTATGCACAACTTTTGTTCAACATGTCTTAACAAAATATTTTTAGTTTTCAAGATAAAAAGGAAAACATGTGTAAATTTTCGCTCTTTTAGGCGTTCTATTTTTTGACCCCTGTATTGCGCCATTTTGAATAGAGAAATCGAAAAACAAAAACCGATGTGCACAACTTCAATCCTTCTGTTATCTAAAACCAGTAAAAATTCTGCTCCAGCTCTAGTGGTCTCTGAGCCTTTGTCTGGAAATGAAAGCCTATAATTTTTCGTTTAAAGGGAAATAACTCAAAACCGGAAGTGACTTTTTGAAATTATTGACAGCATTCTGATAGAGTTTATTACCGTCTATAATGTCTGAAAATTTGAACAAAATCCATTAAAAAATGAGCGAGATACGAGGCCTCAAAGTTGGCGTCTAGGAAGAAAAAAAAAAAAAGAATAATAAGAACTAGAGCAAAGCTCGTTGCAAAGCAACGAGTAGGTCTTCCGTCATGGTTGACCGGAAGTGGCTTTCATTTTTAACAGAAATGAGAAATAACGTCCAAAAAAGGTTTGATACTTCTAAATCCATGTTAATTATTGCAAAAATAAGCCATTTTCTGTTACTTCCGGTTTGACCGGAAGTGATGACGACGGACAAAAAATTAATTATAATGCTCCCAGAGACATATGTTACCAGAAAACTTGTCAAGAACGGCAAAAATACGCGTTTTCCAACTACTTCCGGTTTGACCGGAAGTGACGACGCCGGACGTATTTTGACGACTTCAATAGATTAAGCTTGACATTTTGAACAATTTTGTTTCTTTGACGTATCACAAATTTTCAATACTTTTTGAGATATAAAGGAAAAACTTTCGGCCCCTCCAGGCCCCTGATTTAAGGGGCCAGCCCTTTTTTCGAGATTTTATTTGAAAGATCTTGAAATTCTACACCTTTTTTGTTCTACATGTTTTAACAAAATATTTCTAGGTAAAAAGTTATCGTTGAAAAAGTGCTTAAAATTTTGAAATTTTTGATAGGATTATTTTCGGGCAATAGCGAGCGTCGGCGCTTCGTACGTCCGGTAGTTGTGATATACTTAGTGCACTTCTCCAAAAGTTGCTCTAGCATCACTGAAAATTTCAAGCTTCTGTGTTAAGTGCTTTTTGAGAAAACTGCCGGACAAAGTGACCCTCTAAAAATCACTAAATCGCAGAAAACTCCGAACCGGAAGTGACGTCATCAAAATAAAAAAATATATATCTAGATTTTTTTATGTTCTATCAGACCTGAAAGTTTCATGAAAATCGATCGAGCCGTTCTCGAGAAATCGTGCGTACAAAATCGGTAAGAAAAAAAACAATAATAAAAATAGTGGAAAAGAAACCTAAAAAAAAAACAATAATAAAAATAGTGGAAAAGAAACCTAAGAAAAACAATAAGGTCTTCCGCTGAAGACGGAAGACCTTAATAATCTTAATCTTCACAATCAGTAGAAGGTCTTCCGTTGGAAACGGAAGACCTTAATAAAGCAGAATTTCCTGTCCAGCGTTTTAAATAATAATGTAAATAATAATGTAAATAAAGCAGAATTTCCTGTCCAGCGTTTTAAAGAAATATATGAAGAAACAAATACCAGTATTTGATTTTTGTATGCTATAATTTACGTATGTGTGTGTGTGGGAGGGGGGGGGGGGGGTTACGATCTTGTAAATAAATAAGAATGTTGTCAAACAAACATTTTTCATTGAGGACAAAAATGTGTGTTGGTTGAAATTTATATTGATATGTTATTGAGTTAATTATTTTTTTTCAGGAGACGGTCATTTGATTCAAGAAGGGCGGATGTCAAAAATTTTCTAATCAGATCATGCTTTGTACCAATTAATTCTTTTGGATGTTTTTTTTTTTTTTTTTTTTTTTTTTTGCTTTGTCTTCAATGAAAAATGTTTGTCTGACATTTATTTACAAGATCGTAACCCCTTCCCTCCACACACACACACACACACACACTAGCGTGTGTGGCTCCCCCATACTGGGGACCTGCTACAGATACGCAAGTCGTAAAATGGGGACATAAAAAACATTGGGGACTTGATTTAAGTCCCCAAACTTTTTTTTCGTTGAAAACGAAAAATTGACATGTCTAAATCCTAAAAATATCAAAAAAATAACGTGTCCCAGTTACGGGGTTTTATCGGACACATGATTACACAGATATCGTGTTGATTGAAGTTGCCATCTTCACTTACACATCTCTGACGTTACACACTTCTAGATTACGCATGCGCGTGTGTAAAAAAAAGCGGAAGTCCAATTGTTTTGAAGCGGGATACAATAAACATGTGGAAAAGAAGACACAGAGGAAAACCTGGGCACAGAATCCTAGATTCTTTTGATAAGGATGATTTTTATGCTGGAAAACGGTATGTTATCTACTTCTTAGATAAAATATGGTGCGAGGAAACTTGCATCAAAGTATTGAAGGGGGGAGGGGGATTGTGGCATAGGCCTATCGGGTACTCAGTTGAAATGAAAAGACAGTTATTTATGTGATTTTCTTTCTTGAAATAGTACACAATTTATGCTATTCATTTCACAATGATTTAAAATTCATCAAATGTGAGGTATATTAATCGAATGTGTTTTGTATTTCATCAGCTGTTCATGTCAACATGAAATGACCTTTAAGTTTTAACTGAACTAAATCCAGTCCACTTTAATTTGGGAAAATGGAAATGTAGTTTGTATGTGTGAGTTTTTTTGAGCCAATAGTGAGAT
>NW_026919599.1:0-16004 GCF_032062105.1 Saccostrea cuccullata
CATGGGAAGTGTCTCTAATTTTCTAATCCGAAATTCTTCTCGTTTTCTACGGAAAGGTGTATCAGCCATGGATATAGGTAGGGTTATAGTTACGTAAACATAGGTAAACGGAGATTACAGAGCTCACCTCAACGAATGTTGTCTTTAAGTAAGGAAAAGTCCCTCAATTAACCAACAAAAAGTATACGTAAAAATGGCAAAATTTATGCAATTTTGATTTGATACTTTGGTATAGGCCTATGTAAAAACATTAAAAAAAATCTTCAAACTAGTTCTTCATCATGAAAAATTAATTTTAAAAATCCAGTATCTGAAGCAAGTTTGAGAGCTTTCATCCCTTGATGCATCATTTGTGCAAGTTTGGTTTATATAAGCCTGATAGTTTCTTGGTAATAGACCTGCACCAATAACTTTTACCTGGTAGAATGCATCAATAGATGTATAATCAATGCAAGTTTGGTTATTAAAGGGCTCAAAGTTACTTGGAAATGAATCCTGTTCACTCAACCGGAAAATGTATGTCAGATTCAGAATCGGAAGCCAGCCTTATAGAATGCACCCTTAGATGTATAATCCATGCAAGTTTGGTCATTATAGGGCTCATAGTAACTAGGAAATGAAAACTGGACCAAAAACTTTAACATGTTCACTCAACCGGAAAATATAGGTCAAATTCAACATTCGAATCAAGTCTGGTAGCATGCATCCTAAGATATACCATCCATGTAAGTTTGGTCATTATAGGGCGCATAGTATCTTTGAAATGAAACCTGCACCAAAAACTTTAACCTGTTCACTCAACCGGAAAATGTAGGTCAGATTCAGGCATCTGAAGCAAGTCTGGTAGTTAACATCCTTAGATGTACCATCCATGCAAGTTTGGTCACTATACTGCTCATAGTCACTTGGAAATGAAACCTGCACCGAAAGCATTAACTTGTTCACTCATGCAGAAAATGTAGATCAGATTCAGCATCCGAAGCAAGCCTGGTTGTGTACATCCTTAGATGTATCATCCATGCAAGTTTGGTCGACATAGGGCTTATAGTTACTCGGGAATGAGACCTACTCCAAAAACTGCACCAAATATGTTAACCTGCTCCAAAAACATTAACCTGGTCATTCCTTTGCTGGAATTGCAGCATCTGAAACTTTGACTGGTACAATGAAACACACTAGAAACATCTTCCATGCATGTCTAATCTATATAGTACAAGAAGACTGCTCCAAAAAACTTAACCTTAACCCGGACGCCAACACCGACGCCGAGGGTATTACATAAGCTCCTCCAACTTTGTTGAGGTGAGCTTAAAACGGAACTACTTTAACCTAATCACTCATCCAGAAAATGAAGGTCTGATACAGCATCGGAAGCAGGTCTAGTAATGATCATCCCTAGATGCATTATCCATGCAAGTATGTTCCAGGTAGGGCTTATACTTACTCAGCTTAGGAACGGACCTGCTCCAAAAACTTTAACCTAATCACTTATCTGGAAAATACACATCAGATCCAGCACCATAAGCAAATATGGAAGTGTCCATCCCTTGATGCACCATCCATGTAAGTATGGTCCAGGTAGGGCTTATTGTTGTTTAAAATGAAGGTCAAATCTAGCAACTGAAGCAAGTCTGGAAGTGTCCATTCAAGCTTGATCCAGGTAGGGCTTAAGGACATACGCAAGGTAACGTACCTACTGATAATTTCTCAAGATATTCTTAAATTAAACTTATAATACCATTACATGTTCTTAGACAAAAAACCAGCATGCGTTACCTGGGGTTTTGAAAAGATATCAAATTTAAAAAAAAAAATCATTAATCAAAGAAAAATGTACAAGAATTTCAATACAAAAATTCCAGATTTTTTTTCATCAAAAATTGTTTTAGAAGAGGTATACAAATCCATATATAGGCATAAAAATATTGCACTCAGGTCTTTCGTTAAGTGAAACTCTTCAACTCCAGGGAAGAACCTAATAAAGTTCAAACTACGTTGCGTATAACCTTAAAGTTAAATGTATTTGGAAATAGACCTGCACCAAAAACATTGACCTGGTCACTCATCCTTAAAATATATGTCAGATCTATCATCCGTAGCAAGCCTGATAATGTCCGTCCTTAGGTGCATAATACATGCAAGTTTGGTCCAGGTAGTACTTATATTTACTTCCAGTATCCAAAGCTAGTCTGATAATGTTCATTGCTATGTGTATCCTTCATGCAAGTTTGGTCCAGATAGGACTTATATTTACTTGGGAATGGAACTGTTCCAAAAAATTTAAACTGGTCACTCATCTGTAAAATGTAGTCAGATCCAGAATTCAAGGAAAATCTGACAGTGCCCATCCCTAGATGCATCATCCAGGCAAGTATGGTCTAGGTAGAGCGTATAGCTAATTTGGAATTGACTTGCTCCTTAAATTTTTAATGAGACGCCGATGCTAACACCGTTTTCAACGCCAGGGGTATAGCATCAGCTCTTCTCACTTCGTCGAGGTGAGGTAGAGTCCAAAGCCCCACGGGCCTTATAGGTCACCTAAGCATCATGTGACAACTTTCCCACAATTGAATTTGGTTTGTGTTTTAAACCAGAGGCCATACAATTTACAATTTTGAAAGAGGCACTATTGCTTATCCTTACTATACACTTAACATGCTTACTCTGGTTACTTAATACCCAGAGGTAGATCATTTCGTGTTTAAAACCAGTGTGCATCCTACCTCACAGGAACAACCGACTCTGGGTCCACACATTTGAAATTTTTGAAATTATATCATAAATTCTAGGGATAGCAATCGATTACAAAATTGCTAATCGGTTAACCGGAAGACGTTCCGACCGATTAACCGGTTAGTCGTATCAAGATATACATTTTGACATTTTCTTTTTATACACACAAGAAGGCTAAAAAGACGTTAGAAGTTACATTCTGCTAATTATCCTTATTGGGGTTGGGCCTATTTTATGTACATAAGAGTATATTTTATTTTTATTTCAATATACAAGGAAAAATAAGGAAAACCAGAAAATGTACCGAGAAAACAAACACGGATAATTTTCCAACGCAGATTTATTTTTATTTAGGAAGGTTATTCTGCATTGTCACAATAATCAAAACTATTCTGAACTCTCACTTTATTTACAATGTTTTTTTCTAGTATAATATAACTTAATAAATAACGGCAAATACAGACATACTATTTAAATGTTGAGGTTTTAATATCATTGAAAAATCACGGGCAGGACAGTCGGGGTAACAAGATTATGTTTTGAAAACAGCAATTAAAACTTTACACACTGACCAATTATCCCGATATCTCAGTCAGGGTAGCCATAAATACCTCCAAATTATTTAATTACAAGATATGTAAAAAGGGTCTATGACAGGTAACCGAAAGACAGCTCACCGAACGACAACTCGCCTACACTTTTTTCACCGACACTATAAAACTCGCCGATACGACATGTCACCGAAAGAAGGGTCACCAACAGACACATCATCGACCGAATATATAAAACATCGAAAAACACTTATTGAACTTTTAGCAGCGGGTTCCTTTCTTGAAAATTAATTTTAAGAAAATGTGTTCAATTTTACATATATTTTTATTTTTTCCGACTAACCGATTACGGATTTTCTAACCGATTAGTATTGTTCCGACCGATTAATCGATTAACCGGTTAAGAATTGCCATCCCTATAAATTATATTTCATCATAAATGTTTGATTAAGGTATTCCACCCATTTTAAGACATAATTTTCTAACCTTAAATATCAATCCATCATTAAACACTCTGAAACTAATGAAAAGTAGTTTAGAGTAGAAAACAATTTACCAAAAGAATTTTTCAAAAATATAATAAACTGAGCAGTAATTTATTCATGTAAATTGGATTGAGGTCGATGGAGACAAGCAGATTTTTGAAATTAAAAAATTATATACTAAGAATATAATTTTCCTGTAGTTTACGGCTGTAATAGAATTATGTGGAAAATAAAGTATTTTCATGGAATTCAATTAGAATCCACAGGAAAAGTAGTCCCGATACCTACATTAGAATTGCTATTATCTTACAGAAGAGGCCAGGAACATACAAATTACCATTTTCTGTAAGACTGTAAGCAATATGGATATATATTCCTTGTCGGAATGGAAAAAACTCCCATATTCATATCTGGTTTTCTTAACTTTTTATGGAACGCCATCACTGCCTTATAGCATACAACTATGCATTTATTATGTCAATCTATCATTACGTGATGTGAACTTATCTTTACGTTATGTCAATTTTTTACGATATGATGTAAAAATATCTTAACATCATGCCAATGCTGCATTACATGAAGTAAATACATCCTTTCATTATGTCAGCACTTCATAACTTGAAGTAAAAAAATCATAATGTGAAGTAATAATGTGTTTACATTATGTTAAAACTTTATTACGTGAAATGAATGTTTCTTTACCTCATTTCATTTCTTTAATATGTGAGGTCAAAATTGCATTACGTCAAGTAAACTTTATTTTACATGTGTTCTATAATTAAAATTATCATTACATGAAGTCAAAAGTCCATTCCTTTTTGAGAGTGTATATTTCTATTATATCAAAGCAATAATACGTGATATGAATGTATCTTTATTTTATGCTGAGAGCATCATGATGTGAGGTGAACACATCTTACCCTCATGTCGAGATGCTTTATTACGTGGTGTAATAAGTTTATAACATAATGTGAACATATCTTTATATTTATATCAACACTTTATTACATTATGTCATAACTCCATACCGTGATGTGGATATATTATAACGTTATCTCAACTCTTTCTTATGTGATCTAAAAATATCTTTATATTGTGTTAACTCTTTATCATGTTGATTCCAAAAGTGCATTACCTGATGTAAAAATACATTTACATTATCTCAAGGCTGTATATCTAGTATACAATTAATGTTGACGACCGTGTTTGAATGACTGTTAAGAAGGGGGGGGGGCTGATTGATTAGGAAGAACTACAGGAACAACCCCCCTCTTTCCCAGACATAGCTTTACTATATTGAAAGTACAACCCCTACACTCACTTTTTGTTGAAGTAAAGTCCACTGAGGGCAATGTAGTATATCTGAAAAAAAACTAGGACTGATAAAAGTTGGACCCCCCTTCCCGAAATGGGATTTTCGGGCTTTGACAATTTTTTTGGGCTTGTGAAATTTTTTCGGGCAAATTAATACATATATTTTTTTTGGCTGACCTCCCCTTCAAAAAAGATGCTACGTCACTGGAATTAGAAACTTTGTCAACTATTCTAAAAAATCTACCAGTCCCTCATCTAAATCGAATATGCCTTAGTAAAGATGCATGGGCACATATCAGTGGCGGATATGGGAATCTTGAACAAGGAAGGGGGACGGTATATGGTTTAAGACCAAGGGGGGAAGCGGAGAAGTTCTCAAGTTGATTTTTTTTTCATAAAACTACAAAGCCTGAATTCAGCTAAACTTAATGTGAAACGAATGCAATTGCCCTACAAAGTAAAACCAATAAATTTATTAAATTTTATGTATATTTTGATTCCTAAAGATGGTAGGGCGGGATTTCTGCCCCCCCCCCAACCCACCAGTGCACGTGTGTTTTACGATTTGTTTACGCCTTAAAAAAAGGAAAGTTAAAGACTGATAAAAAATGTTCTTAGTAAATAAGATCACAAGTTTAAGACTTTTATCCAAAAAAAAAAAAATAATAATAATAAAAAGAAAAAGAAAGAAAATTGCTGCACGACTAATAATATTTGATTTATTTCATTATCAGATTAAAGTAAACGCCATTGAATTCCGACGTGACTTTAATTCACAGTCTCAGTGTTAAGGCTTTGCACGTTTCAAGATTGTCAATCATTTGTCAATCATTTGTCGCTTCAAAATTTTATTAAAGATGTCATTCCAAAATCGCTGAGAATTTCTACGCCAGTTTTCTCTCCCGCCAATTTTAGTGCTTGCGGAACGCGGAAAATACGTTATGCACATATAAAGGCCGAGGATACCCGCATTCGCATAACGTAATAGTAAATCGACATAAGTAGAAGAGTGCGCACAGTATGACATGAGCTTTTCACATCAGTTAATAAAAACTAAGATGGTTTTTTTTTAGCATGAGTGATAATTTCATATCATGTAGGCCTTTCAACTGCCGCTAGGGGTCGGTGTTACGAACGATAACTCACTGCTGAAACTTGTTTAGAGCAGGCTCGGGGTATCTAACTGTTAAAACGCAAGGCAGTTTTAGCATTTCCCAAGTGTTGCTTTGCTCTCAGTAGAATCTAGTGGTTTTAAAATTTAGCACCAATGTTAAGCTTATTTACTATATAGTTGCGGACACCATTTCACTACAAATAATTAAAAGTTTTAATTAAAATAAAAAGTGAAATCTACCCTCCTTCTCAGTTCTAAGCTAATAAAATTTTTATACTCGGTCGTTCCCCTTCGTGCTTAGTAACACAAATAAGATGATCAATTGTTGCATTTACTTGTAAATATATATATATATATTTACACATAAAAGCGAAAAAGCGCGAACACAATAAACATGACATTAAATTTTCTTCATAATAATCGTCAAAGAGAGTTATAACTATTGAATATAGTTTGTTCCCCGTTCATTTGACCCTGTTATTTCAGGTAGCGTGAAGGCATTCTCTTTCTCTTGGCTCAAAACTTTTTGTGTACAAAACAATGTAAGGAATCCTTTTGTGTACATAACAATACCGATGCTGAAGTAGCCTATATGTCAATCCTATAAACGATAACTCATAAATCAGCAATTGGTTGGTCATTTTTCACACCTGAGTTACCTGTCTTTAAACACAACATCGGAAAAGTCAATTCTAAATGATTAAACTTTTTAATGATGTAATTAAAAGTATGCATAAGTTATTATCTTTTTTGATAATTTCATGTACCTATAAATCTATCTATACAATGTTTTTTACCATATGTGCAACTTGAAAAATTAGTTGAAAGGTCTATATCATGGAATGGAGGATTGGCATGACATATAAGACATATATTCATATCACGTTATAAAATATTGACGTGGTGTATTTACTATTTTCGCATCACATAAATGTACTACCAACTTCAATATAAAGAGCATCTACATTATGTATGAATACACCTACCTAATGTAATACAATTTTGATATTATATATATGATATATTTACATCATGTAAATTGGTGTTGGTATAATGGTACGATTTTGGTCCATAAAGAATTGACAAAATGTAATGGAAGGTTGACACGATTCAATAGTAGTGTGAGTTAATGTCATAAAGAATTGACATAACGTAATGAAAGGTTGATACAGTGTAATTGTTGTTTAATTTAATGTCACGAACAGTAAACATAACTAAATGCAAGTTGACAATATATAATTGTAGTATGTGTAAATGTCATAAAGTGTTGACACAATGTAATGGAAAGTTGACACGTTGCAAGGATAGTGTGGGTTAATGGCATAAAGAGCTGAGATAATGTAATGGAAGGTTGACACAATGCAATAGTAGTGTGGGTTAATATCATACAGAGTTGACATAATATAATGGAAGGTTGACATAATGTTATAGTATTGTGGGTTAATGTCATAAAGAATTGACATAATGTTATGGAAGGTTGACTCAATGTAATAGTAGTGTGGTTAATGTCATAAAGAGTTGACATATTGTAATGGAAGGTTGACTTAATGTAATAGTACTATGGGTTAATGTCATAAAGAGTTGACATAATGTAATGGAAGGTTGACACAATGCAGTAGTAGTGTGAGTAAATGTCATAAAGTGTTGACATAATGTAATGGAAGGTTGACATAATGCAATTGTTGTGATATGCTATAAGGCAGTGACGGCGTTCCATAAAGTTTTCATTTGAAATGAGAGCTTCAAATATGATTTTTCATCATCCTTTCATCATCCTTCCCAATGAATTAAATCATGATTATAGAAATTTATGTCTTTAAAAGGACAAGGTTCACTTTTGCCTTATTTGGCCTTGTGAATTTCTGAAAAACTGAACAACACGTTTAAGTTAACAATGCATTAAATATCACTTAGATCTTTGGTGACTGCGTATCTATCAAAATGACGTCACAAAAACGGCCTATTTTTAAAGCTTTTTTTTGATATTTGATATACCTCTGAACTAAAATATGCAGCTAGTAAATGATAGAACTGTTTCTGAGAATTAATGGACACGTTTTATTTTTTAGATCAGAGAGTGCGCTCATACTATTTTTCTTCACTGAAAGTACTCAATTATACCGGTTTACCTAAAAATTCAAGAACATTGCAATTTCATAAAGCCAGTTCTCCTAGACCTGGACTTTTAGAAGAAAATTTTTTATAGAATATGAAAGCACCAAGTCTCTTTTTTTATTTCAATGTTTCAAATAGAAAATCAAGTGTCGATCAAGTCATTGGTATATCTACCGGGCCATTTTATGCACAAAGTGAACCGACTTTTTGATAAAAACGGCACTTTTCATTTACTTGATCTTGGCCAAATGCATAGAAAATCGATTGAAAACTAATCTTTAACAGATTGATTTTTTAGAATTGTTTTTTTTTTTATAAAAGGCAAAAAGGAATAACACTTGAAGGTCAGGTCAAGGTAGAAATTTAGGACACAATCCGCTCTTAAATCATGATACTTAGACATGACGAATTTGTCTACATATACTGAGTATTATGTATTATGCATTTAGATTAGTTGAATCTGAGGCTATTATGGGTCGAATATCTTAAAGTAGACCAATACTAACACTACATCACTGACGAATAGTAAAATCGGAACTACACTTTCTATTTGCGAGACGTGATTTTTGAACTGTATTGATTTGGCTTTTACTTGGCGTTTAAAATATCCGGGAACGATTTTGCTATAAGTCGGTAGCATCAACAAACTAACAAACATTGCTTATACAGTTTAAAAGACGATTAAATAATATAAGAATAATATTAACGACAATCTGTTGATGAGAATATGCCAATGCCAATTATGTGTATGCAACATGTTTCAAATGGATGCGACAGACAGACTATTGTAAACGGACAAGTTGAAGCTACCACTGATCATAGTTCGCAAGAATGTGCTACGATTTGACAGTCATATATTTAGTTATTTGAAACATTACAATAATTATCTTGATTAATAATTATCACCTTACACGTATATCCCATACAGGCCCTGCAAACCCATCACATTAAATTACGATGCAATATCCTTGAAATTCACAATTTTGGAAGAAGCACCTTAAGCTTGCTCATCATAATAATGCACTTAGATCATCAGTGTTACAGTGACGTAGCATCGTTTTTTAATTTTTTTTTTAAGCTGGGCGTGTCAGCTTTAGAAACAATTTTTGCTTACCCCAAAAAGTTGACAAGCAAGGGGGGGGGGGCAACCAGCCTTTCAATGCATATTTTCAATAGTAAAGGTAATGTTGGGAAAAAAATTGGGGCCATTAAATTCACAGTACTGGAAGAGGAATTTCCAATTTAATGTTTTATACCCAGAAGGAGATGATAAGATTTAAAAAAAATATAATGTATTTTCATTATATCTATTTATATACAGCAATCAATGGACCCCCGCCTACTATCGGAAGCCTGATACAGAAGGGCATAAAATTCACACTTTTGGAAGAGACAACCTTGTTCATGATAACTATGAATGTAGTTCATTGGCTTAAGGGTCCTCCGCACCCGTGACTTTTGACATTTATGGAGACTTCCGGTTGATTTAGTTTGTGCACTGACGATTTGCCCGGCACAGATTTTGAGAGACTCCCAAACGCTTTAGAGATGACGTTTTGTCAAGGGGAAAGGTATGCAATGAACTGAGAGCGACAAACTAATCATACACAATGAACATATGGGGTACCTGTAAAGTGCGAAACGAAATAGAGACGAAACGAAACGAAACGAACTGAAACGAAACGAAATATGCCGAAACGAAACGAAATCTACCTAAACGAAACTAAACCTACCGAAACGAAACGAAATCAAGACGAAACGAAACGAAATCAAAACGAAACCTGCCGAAACGAAACGAAACTATCAAAATGTTGTTTTTTTTCAAATCAAGGTACATGTATATAATTGTATATGTGTAACTACATGTGGACTATTTTTTACTTCAAACAGAATTTATATATTCATGCACTTCATAAGAGAAAATTTAATTACCGGTATTTTATGCTCCCTTCTCAGTCTAATGATGTATTTATATGTTTGCCAGCCGCAAATATGCACGAGCATACTATGCATGTACAATTTCAATATGTGAGTATTTTATAATTTTTACATCTTACTCTTATTTTCAGTCCTTATTTTATTTAGATACAACATATCTATCCAAATTGATGTGTTACATGTACGTAAAGTCTCGTTTATAAAACGATAGAAATAAAGTCACTAAATACTATTATATGCGAATGTCTTAAAACATAGGATAAACCAGGGACTTAGAGTATTTAGTATTCCATTCCGAGGTGTCTGGTTTTATTGTTCAATTATACATATAACTACAACCGGAATCTTGTGTATTCTTTCTACGTACATACGGTCCTATTTTTATCGAGGTAATTTTCGAGGAAGAATTTGCAAAAAGAGGCTCGACCAGAGACGTCTAAAACGATTTAACTGACAAGAAGAAAGTCTCTCGAAGCGAACAATGTCATTTTTAAGTAGGTAAATTATTCAGTAAGATATTAAAAAAAATATGACATAGGCGTCGGAAGCGGGGAGTGGGGGGGTATCCCTCCCCCCCCCCCCACTTTTTTGCAAAGATGTATTTTATATTGGCATTTAAAATTGGGGTTTACCTTTTTTGTTGATTAAGCCCCCCCCCCCCCCCCCACCACTTTCAATTTCCTTCGGACGTCTATGTATGTTGAAGCGAAACAATTGCCTGTGGTGCTTGAACTATATAAATTTCATATGAAGTAAAATTAGACCATATAAACATTCTGAAAGTTTGTTTCGGCAGGTTTCGTTTTGATTCCGTTTCGTTTCGTCTTGATTTCGTTTCGTTTCGGTAGGTTTCGTTTCGTTTCGGTAGATTTCGTTTCGTTTCAGTTCGTTTCGTTTCGTTTCTATTTCGTTTCGCACTTTACAGGTACCCGAACATATGGCATGATAATGAAGTAACCTATAAAAAGATGTATGCCTTTTTAAATAAAAGGACAACAGGGTTTAGACACAGGCACCTGAAGTGTGGATAATACCCCCCTCTTTTTTAATGAAAAAAATGTAAGAGTGTATAATATCTCAAATATACAAAATTTCCCCGTCAAACACATCTATATCTCGTTCTATGCAAGCATAATTTACTTTTTCTTACGTTTAAAGAATGGCCCTATTCGGTTTAATAAAAATACACAAGGTAAGAAACAAAATTTGTAAGCAAAGGTGGGTTCCCCGCTTCGAGACAGAGTTTCAAGGTAATACATTGTTACCCATCATACTTTTGCAAGCATTCTGTCAAGGAGATGTTCTTCTACTGAGCTATTTAACCTAAACCCCGCCATTAATGTTTAATATGCCGTAATCGGACGATTTATTAATCGGACACGTAAAATTTTCTCCATTGGCAGCTTTGGATCAGGTTTTGGAGTCGCAATTCTGTTTCGCCTTATCTGATTGGTTATATATTTAAACTGCATTACAACTAGTGCTAATTGTAACGGGGACCGTTACAGATGTTCCCCAAACGCTCCCCAACTCCCTTTTGGTGCCATATTCCCTGTAAGCTTCATTAAACAACCTCTATGCATCTGAGATTTTAACAACATTAACAAAGAAGTGTACAAAAATCATTTAAACTTTAGCATTGCACGCGTGCACATGTGAATGCATTTGCGTCATGACCATATCATCTTGTCTACACAATCTATATTTTTAATATACTGAATATTAAAGTATTTAATCAAAAATTATTTAAAAAATACGCTCATTCAAGTGTATGTTTGATTTTACTCATTTCACGTGCACGCACGTGCATACATGAGCATGGTGACCATACCTTCTTGTAGAAGTCCATTACATCTATCTATGTTCTAAATTCCACCCCGTTTGCGTGAAAACTAAGGGAGTTATAGCTGTTTAAAGTTTCAGCCAATCAGATTGCAGCACATGTACACGCACGTGTATGCATGTGCATGGTGACCATACCTACTTGTAGAAGTCCATTATATCTATCTATGTTCCAAATCCAATCCTGTTTGGTTGAAAACCAAGGGAGTTATAGCTGTTTAAAGTTTCAGCCAATCAGATTGCAGCGCACGTGCATGCACGTGTTTTCATGATAATTGCTTTATTTCATGTTGTAGGATATCCTAATGCATGGCTATCCTCAAAATTTCAAAGGATTTCGTCAAAAAACAAGAAAGATATTGAGACTTTAGTTGCAGCCAATCAGAGCGAAGTGCACGTGCATGCGCGTGAGATCTTGCTATTTTCACCATGTCGTCATGTCTATACTACTAATATATCCTCACATTATGAGTTTCAAAGCATTTCATTTAAAAATAGAACAGTTGTGGCTATATCTATTATATTGGTCATTTCACGTGTTGCACGTGCACGCTCTTGCAAGCACGTGCGCGCAAAATGACCTTGATTCCGCAAATCTACATAACATGTCTACTAACCCTAAAAAGGTTTTACCTACATCGGACGAACAGTTTACAAGATCATTCCCGGACAAAAAAGTTCCAGGAAGAAGAAGAAAAATAATAATAATAATAATAATAATAATAATAATAAGAAACAGAGTAAAAACAATATGTTCCCCAACTTCGTTTGGGGAACATAATTAACCACCCTTACAGTTTTTTCATTAAAAAAAGAGGGGGGGGGTCGTTATTATCCACACTTCAGGTGCCTGTGGGTTTAGAGGTTTATGTTGAATAATAACAGGTGCTGGTATGGCTAGACACTTTAAGGTTATTTTATACTTTCATACTAATCAACCAATTGCCACATCGTTTACAGAGTCTGTGGTTGAAAGTTGAAAGTCTGCACACTTTGTGATACATTTAATTTATTTTATTGTGTATGTACAAATATTTATGAATATTGTGCGTTTCTAGTTTTGCTCAATCATATCTGTCCAGTTCATTGACAAATAGTAAAAAGACTTGCCTAAGATTTTGAGTCCCGATCGAAAGGAAAGATAACTCTAAAAAGAAACTTGAAACCACAACTTTTGATAATACTTTTTCCACATCAGTGTATTTGATATTAATTCAATTTTTTATTGTAATTTAATTCAATAATGTTTCTTCTATACAACAGGAGTCTTTCTCTTTTTTTTCTAGATGTACTTTAGAGAAGATGGGTTTTATTTACTTTGAATAAATTAAATTCTCAAAAAATGAACGTTAGAGAAGATGGGTTTTATTTATTTTTAATAAATTAAATTCTCAAAAAATATATTGACCAATAAAAATAAGTTTTTGTAGCCATTTTGTGAGACTAATGATATACCGTAGGAAAATACAGCAGTTGTTATGTTACCTATAAAAACTAATTGGAAAAAAGTCTTGAAACTTCTGAAATTATTTTTAAATAATTCTTACATTCATTCCTGGGTACTTAAGACCATGGTAACTATGGAAACTTATTCAACTTTTCTGCGCATGCGTACAATATGGAGGAAGCTGTATTTAGCAATATTTTCGTTATGGGGCATACTGAAATTACTTTTACTTTTGTTTTCTCGATAAAAATAGAATTTTAGGTTCTGAAATCTAAATAAATACGTTTAGGAGTTGAACAAAATTCACAGGGATCATGCAAAAATTCTACATTTGTCAATTTTCCCATTTGTGCGTTACGGTGTCTCTTTAATTCCTGGACGATTCTTTTAAGGGTTAATATTCTTGTAAAAAAGTAATGCTCAGAAATAAAGGAAAATAAGTTTGATGTGTTTGGAAGATCCTTAATATCCAAGAGCTGGGGAGAAGATTTTCAAACAACTAATGTATTTTCACTATGGACTATTAATCATTAGACTCCCGCCTTAACACCAGAACCCCTGACTTTGAGGCCATGAAATTCATAACTTTGGAGGAGACGACCTTCCTAATCATAGCTATGCATTTAGTTTGTTTTCATAATACCCAGGAACCGAAGAAAAGATTTTCAATGAATTATTGCATTTTCCCTACTTGTTGCACTAATTTAGTAGATTTTTGCTTCACCAGGGTCCCAGGAGATTAGGGAACATGAAAATTGCAATTTTCACTTCAATCCCCTTCACCAATAGAGGCAATATTTAAAAAAAAACTGGTAGTAATAAGTTCTGTGGTTCAAAGAAGGAGCTATAAATGTTAATTAAATGTTAAAACACAACGGACAACGCAGAACAGACTTTGCACGACACATGACGAAGGACGATAACAGAAATCAAAAGGTCACCTGAATTTACTGCGGTGATCTAATAAATTTTGAGAGATTACGACAGGGGGCGTCAACAGAAAAATGAACACTCTAAAACATGCATGAAACTTTGTTTAGAAAAAAAGTAACTTTTTTTATTGTTCATGTAAACCGTCATGAAAGATCTGAACTTGATTTAACCACTTTGGATTGGTATTTCTTTTTTTTCTCTTCATGTCAACTCATTGATTGACAATGACATATTTAATCCGAATACTGTAACAAGCGTGGGAAGATAGTACACAATGTATTTCTTAAATGCATATACATAGTATAACTTACAGAGCACATTGACATTCATGGACTGACTGTTTGATCCGCGCCTCCAATGCTGTAACTGTTTTGTGCTGTACATGTGTAGGTACCAGCCATGTTTCTCTGTATTCTCTGTATCCGCAGTACAGCACCATTCTGTCTAAATCCAGAGTCACCTGTCTTAGTCCAGTAGACATTGGTTTGGGAAGGATTTCCATTGGTGACAGAACACGTGACAGATAGGTCATCTCCTTCTATAATGTCTTTATCTGTCAAACTGGACACAGACGGGGGATCTATAAGGTAAAGAATATTTTTTTTAATTTTTAGACTTGAACAAAATTTATCACTTGACAAAAAGCAAGTCCTGGTTTTTTTTTTTTTTAAACAAAAACCTGTGAACAAAACATGACCGGGACTCCGGTATATCCAGAGGGGGATTAAGGTGCCTTGGAAAGTTAGCATCTCGTGGTGATTAGTTACATCCGAAATACAACGTATACATAAAGTTCATAGAAAACAAAAACATATGTCCTACAATTCATGGCAGAAATCTACCCACAAAAGATCAGAACAAATTTCTCCTACATTTTTTTTGGTTATTTTAATATAACTTGGCACACAAGCTGACTACATAAAAAGATACAAAATTCTTTTCATAGGTTTGCAATTGCATGCACAAAAGTACACGTTACAAAAATCAAGGCAAAGGGGAAAAAAAAGGAAAATGTAAAAAAAAAAATTTAAAGTTTTGTATTTGAATACTGTAGACGTCTTTTAAATTTTACGTGTCTAAAATTTCACGGTTTGTTAGAAAGTAACCTTTCACGGTGGTTTTAATTTCACGGAGAATGTTTTAAATAGTCAGGTACTATGACTGTTTCTAGATAGAAATGACGTGAAATAATTATCGCGATGGCTTAAAGTTCGCGTAAAATTTTAAATCGTGAACATAGTGAAATTAAAAACACCGTAATGTTTTCCACTTCTACAGTATGGAATTTATTTCACTCGTGAGACAGGTTTTTTTTTTTTATTTTCACTTGTGCTTCGCACCATAAAAAAATTTAAAAAAATCATGTCACACTCGTGAAATAAAACCCCCTATTCAAATACAAATCATTGAATATTTCTATTTATTTTACACACTTACAGAACACATTGATGGTCATAGACTGACTGTTTGACCCTGTGCCTCCAATGCTGTAACTGTTTTGTGCTGTACACGTGTAGGTACCAGCACTGCTT
>NW_026919600.1:0-16029 GCF_032062105.1 Saccostrea cuccullata
ACAGTGGCTTGATTTCAATAACTTGTTTGATTTTACTGGGTTCTTATGTTGTAACGATTAACACACGTGGTGTATGTTTTAACAAAACGGAACTTGCCCACTTAGGAAAGTAATCAAATCAAAATATATGTATAAACAACTGCAGGAATATGCACATGCCATTTTAACAAACGACGGGCAAATTAATGCAAACCAAGTAATTCACTGAGAAAAAAAGTTTAAAAAGTATTTTAATCCAGGTGGTCTTCTGGGTTTTGCGATGCCGGAAAGATGTTAGCTAAATCCACTAAAGATGTGGGTGATCGAGAAGAAAGTTCGTCATTTGAAATAATAAAACCAAACAAAATGAAATTGACGATATACAAAGCAATTGAAATTATAGTTTAGTTTTTTTATAACCCCCGCTTGAAAAATGCGAGGTATACTGTATAGTATTCGGGATGTCCGTCCGTCTGTTACACTTTGGGGTACCAATCTCCTATCCGCAAGTCCTCTTATACCACTGAATGAAATTTAATGAGACTTTTACAGATTCCTTATTATATAATGTCATTGTGCACCACCTTTTTTCCTATTTGATCTGTTACTTATTTCGGATCTCTCAGAGCAAAACATTGACTTTGCCATTATAATCATATTGGAGGCGGGTATCATTTAGTGACCTCATTGCCTACAGTATACCTCTAGCTTTTACTGTAAAATTAATCATGATTTGGATATCCATCCAATAATTAACTATTAATAGCAATACACTGACTGCCTACAGATAAAATCATTACATTATTAAAAGGAAAGTTATTTTATTTTTTCAATCGGAACCAAATTATTCATAATTTAACAGCAATTGAATTTACTTTGCAAATCTTCTCTGTGTTACATTAACCCCCTTCCCCGCAGTCTCGCATTTTAACGCAAATACCATTTCCTATTTCTAACGCAAAATCACGCATATACCGTTTCCCCGCAATCACGCATTTTCACGCACTTTAAAAAATTAATTTAATCTTCAATTTGTTACCAAAACCCTTCTATTTTCTACTTGCAAAAATCTCATAAAATAAGAAAATGTTATAATCCTATAAATATATAACCTCATATTTATTTGCGCTTAATTTTAGAGAAACTTGTACTTTGCTTAAAAGTGCTTGCGGGTAAAAGGTACATTCATATTCCTATGACGTAAACATAAACAGCATGTTGTGTCACAGTCCAGCAAGTTGTAAAGAGTTAAAGGGTTGCTTTATACCATCTAATAAAATACCCTATATTATATACATATATTAATAATAAAAAATACTTAACCCCATCCTAACTTTAAGGGGTCTCTGAAACCAAACGTCGGGGTAGGGGTGCGGGTGTTGATTATGACTGATACAATCAATCAGTTTATTTGCTCAAACTATACAACGTGGTACATGAGAAACATAAAGTATAAATCATCTATTAAATCGTCAAAGGTACATATAATACATATATATAATTATATACATAAATAAATATTTTACAACAGCATGTAGAAAGAATAGACATAGTAATAACAGTATGTATGTATTCAATGCAGATATAACAAACATGAGGATAATTAAGGGGTCCAGACAGTCTCAAAGATTTAAAAAAAAATTCTTAAAGGTTTAACATTTGAATTTGTCAAGCTTAAGATTTCATAGAACTTTACAACATTTGGTCTACTGCATTAACAACTATGTAATTTTTTTCAGATCTCTGAAAAAGCTGTACATTCTAATATGTATTGGTATTCATCATCTATTTTTTTCCCATTGTTACATAGAAAACATATTCTTTCATTTAATGGGGACCTCACCACCTCCCTATTTCTACAGGTATATGATGATATGATGTACGCATTTTCATCAATATCTTTGTTTTTGGTGTAAATTTTTGATGAATTAATAAACTGAAGGAAAAACAATTTTTTTTTCTGTAAACTGTAAACATTCAATCAAGTCAACCCTAGGGTATATATAATCTAAAAAAAAGAAATCCGTACAAATTTGAAGAGTATGCATATTTATGTATCCCGAAAGGATGTTTGAAATATAATAATGTGATATTTAAGAATAAATTAATATATATCAAGTTTACATAAGCTTGATAGAAAAATAAAGGAAATATTACAATTAGTAAAAAAATGTTTATTATTTTTTACGAATATGTGCTTGTGACATTATTTGGAGCTTTTTTTTCTTTACATACAAACACCTGTTTAAATGTAGCATTGTTGGCAAATTTTATTTACATTTGCATTAGTTCACACCTGCGAAAAAATCAATGAGATCTCAAGGTAAATCAGTCTTCTATATAAACCCGTCATTTCCAGGCAGGGGTTAGTTTTAATTTACTCCCCTGGATTGCTGTCATCTCTCCATCTCTTCTTTAGGACCGAAAGTGGAAGAATGAAAACTTCAGCTAGGTATTAATACAACACCTCAGCATAGACAAAGTGGTTTGATGTGTAAGAAAAAGCTCAAAACAAATCTTTCGATCAATTTTCTATCTTACTGTGAGCTTTATAAAACCAAAATTTACTGAAAAATTACATACACGGTACACATATATAGGTGACATATATGTTTTATTTTTTTCTTAGGAAAAGTTCCATTGTATTGATTCTTCTATAAAACAAATTAAGTCTGACATGTATATTATTGTACCCTATTCGAAAATGAAACTCATTGAAATAAGAAATAAGAAGTCAGAGAAGCAACTTCTCTTAATATACTTTTAGACAGAATATCACCGATATAACTACTTCAACCCCCGAAATACTGTGCTTTTGGCTAACGTACTTTCAATATTATACACATGAAATTAAAGCTGACATGAACTCTTAAAAAGGCATCATTTTTCATCCTTGTACGACTTACTACATTCCTGTACGCCTTTGTCCGCCATATTTCTTCGATTCCGCCATATTTAATCGGAAAATTTTGGTCACCTGTACCTGCTATATATAGCCTTGTACGATTGCTTCACTTGAGTGATTTTCTAGCCTGACTGTCGACATGTACACATCTCCGATAACAAAGTTTTAGAAATCCATAAACTGACCAAATGTATGTTTGAAAAGTAAAAATTCAACAAAAAATAGAACTATACCGAGAATTAAATTATTTTTGAATGCATTTGCTGCAATATAGAAAATAAACTAACACGGAATACATACATGTACATCAAACACCTATGCAGGTCGAGAAAACGCGTCAAACGCAGTGATAAAAACATTTACCTGACTACTTCTATCGCTAAAGGGATGTGCACATGTCGAAGAATTATCCTATTTTACTTTTATTGAAAAATGCATCTCAGAAGTCATGTAATCCATTCCTAACTCAACAGTAAAAGATGTTTGGACACACGTGGCCCATGCCGATCATTTTATTTGGTCAGGGAAAATATCAAAGGTTTAAAGCTCAGTGGGGTTGATTGAAAAAAAAATGCAAGTAATTTTTTCAAAAATAAACATTACTCTTGTCTGTACATGTTGTAAATAAAATTTACGATTAAGTACATGGTTTAACTTCATCAAATTCATTAAAAAAAGCAGGCATTATTATGAATCATTCACCTTTTGAAGATATTTTCCCGTGATATAAGGGGGGGGGGATAAAACATGCATAACACTCTCATAAAAATAATGTAAGAAAAACGTTTGAAACAGATTGGATTTCTTAATGATCAATTATTATCAAATAAATACTGTGTATTGGCTTTATTAGACCTAATATATTTTGATTTAAAGTTATTTATAATTTTATGCACTATGAAAGAAAAAGTGAGCACGTTCACATACCCCACGCTCCCCCAAAAGTCGAAGTGCTAAGAATTCCAAGAAAAAAATAAAGGAATCGTAATTTCCTTGTCATATGCACATCTATACACATTGTGTCCTAAATATCTGCAAAGTTTGACGAAAATCAGTGTGTGCAGCGGTTTATGAGGAGTTGCGCTAACAAATTGCTCACCTCTATATTCAAGATATGGCCAAAATCTAAATGTAAAAGTGCGGAAATTCCCGGAAAAATAAAGAATTCGGAATTTCCTGGTGATTTGCAAATCTACACACACATTGTCTCCTATAGATATCTGCAAAATTCGACAAAACTCTGTGCAGTGGTTTATGAGAAGTTGCGCTGACCAAAAAAAAAAAAAAAAAAAGGACTGACTGACGGGTCAAAAACATTATACCTCACGCGTGGGGTATACTAAACGAGTTTGATTCTTTGGTACAATGATAATGAAAATAGAATTTGATGTGAATTAAATTTCTAGACATAAATAATTAATGATTATTAGAAAAAGCATATAGGAAGAGTGAGTAAACTCCTCGTGAGAATTCCACATTCTACCTAAAACTATAGCTTTTTAAAAATTCTCTTGTCTGTTGTCCAAGCTCGACACATACGTTTGAGAAAGTATTCCAGAAAGTTCCCAATGTTCCCATTCCTGTGATTTATATTTCACGTTTATTATATCCCCCGCCTGAAAAGTGGGGGGTAATCATTATGTCCGTTCGTCTGTCTGTTACGCTTTGGAGTACCCATCTCTTATCTGCAAATCATCTTACACCACTTAGAGTAATTTAATGAAACTTTCAAAGAATCTTAAGTTTAATATTACATATTACCATTATGCATCTCCTGTTTTACTTTTTGATCTGACACGTATGGGTTTAGCGAAGTATGGACTTTGCCATTATAACCATATGGGAGGCAGGGGGTATCATTTAGTGAGTTCATTGCTCATAATACATGTAAGTCTAGTTTCTCTTTCAGTTTGGGCGTTTGGGTTAATTTCCTGTCCAAAGTAAAATTATTATTCAATTTATGAAGTTTCGACATCCCTCCTGAAAAAAACCCTTGATCTGTCCTAAGGCATAATAAATGATACAGCACAAAGTGCGTAGGATTTTATACCCATCATTGCCCCAACGGGTAGTTACAGAAAGACAGAGAGAGAGAGGGAGAGAGAGTTCAATATACAAAAGAATAAGTAGAGATTGTTCTATCTGACGTATCCGTATCCGTATACGTATCCGTATCCGTATCGAGATATGAAAGGCATCTCGATCCCGATGTATAAACCATCTCGTTACATTTCCATTGCTTAATTCATGTTTAGTTTTTAACCAAATTCACAAAGAAATGATATGTAGTGTGATATTTTTAATAAAATTATATCAGTTGCTGTACACGCCATATGCAATATGTCTTGGGGGTTAAAAGTTTAAAAAATAAAATTAGAAAAACAAGTATGTTTTTTTTTATTTAAATGTGTGGAAAATATTTCTAGATTTCTCTCTCTCTCTCTCAATATTAGGGTATTCATTTTTCATTCTTGAAATAACAATTACAAGAACACGACATATCCCCAGTAATACATACACGTAATTATATATACTGTTAAACATCTTTTGTAAATACATGTAGTTGTACATTAACTGGAAAAGATTTAATCATAGTGCAAAACAAATGTGTATAGGGGATTCATTGAAAATGTCCATCCTCATTTCCTTTTTTTTAATCATCTTCTATGCCATTCAGTATCACGTATTTGATGGTCATAGTTCTCCAGAAAAAATTGAACAGCTGGTAATTCTGGGGCAGTTGCAATACACTCCCTAAATTGTAGGTTGATAGCTGTATCATGGGCGTTTGAAGCAAATAGAAAGGGGGCTAAGTGAAAATGAGGGGGGGGGAATGCTAAACCAACAAAAAAATGTTAACCCCAATTTTAAATACCTATACATTATGTCTATCTTTCCAAGAAAGTGGGGGGGGGGGGGGGCCTCTACCCCCCCCCCCCTCCTCCCCCGGTTCCGACGTTTATAGGTATCCAGGGTTTCAAGGAGCTTGAGAATTGACTATGTTCAATGTCCGAAAGTGTTGCGTTTAAACGCTATAATTGTAAGACTTGATTGATAAAATACTTGTCGATAAAGGGGGGGGGGGAATAATTGTTAGGTTATGATGTATCTTCCTCTCTTAATCTATTCTTTTTGTATATTAATTTCTTTTCATGAAAGTTACATGATAATATCAAATTTTATGTAAGCGCATGGTGAGGTATAGGCGTCGGAACTGGGGGGCGGGGGGGGGGGGGGGGGCAGGGGGCTTAGTGCCCCCTTACTTTATTTGCAAAGATGGACATAATATGTGCATTGGACATTGAGGCTTAGGATGAACCCCTTCCCCGCTTTCAATAGGCACGTTGTACATGTATTTCAGTTATAGAAGAGTAAGTGGGAGTGTTTGAAAAAAATGGAATTGAAAAAAGTTCGACCCCCCCCCCCCCATGCACACACACATACACAATTGTTTTTTAAGGGTTTTGGAGAATGAACAAAAAATTTCCTTTCTTTTTGCTTGTCAAGGTTTTTCAGAGCTGACTTTTTCTCTCTTGCAATTAGCCCCACTCCCTACTTTCAATTTGCTTCCGATGCCAATGTGAGGGGAGGGGAAAAGGAGGGAGCTGAACTGGCTATTCAAAGCATATACTCAATACTTGTAACGGTACTGAAGCGAATTATGAAATCAATTTGAAAACCCTCTTTGAAAATGGCTTCAGAGTTTTATCGATCGCGTTGATGATAAGGTATTTTGAATTTCAGTGTGTGAGAAGGGGGGGGGGGGGGTCTGTTATGTCGTGTAATATTATATGAAAAATACAGCATAAAAAATAAAATATCGTAATATTATGAGAGAGGAAAAAGAGAAAGGGGATTTTGAAACAAATATTTTGAAACAAAATGTAATTAATTTTAAAACAATATTATTAAAACAAAATATTTTACACTTCATTTTCTTTTTTGTTAAATCAATATTTTTCTCCGAAATGATAGAGGTTTACTGCAGTTTAGTATTTTTAATGGAAAAATTGCCAGTTGCTATTTTCCAATGCATAACTGTGTCTTATTTAACCACAAACAGTGATGGACATTGTATTAAAGGGTTAAGACATCGGGATCGAGATGCCTTTCATATCTCGATACGGATACGGATACGTATACGGATACGGATACGTCAGATAGAACAATCTCTAGTAATAATTATCCGTATTCAACCAGTGTCAAGTATCCCTACCCTAGCTTTTAAAATTATCTCCCAAATTCACCTACAGAAATTATTTATATATAGAAAAAAAAATACCTAGACTATCAGGCCGGGGTACTGAAATCTCGAAATATTTCCTGTAACAACATAATTATAAAACAGTTACATTCCTCAAAATGCACATACTTTGTGGTCGGAGTGACACATTTTAAAAAAATCTCAAAACTGAATTCGGCAGAAATGTCTGTCTTCCAAGAATATTTAAATAACGGTCATGTCAATTGTTTTTGTATGCCCCCCCGGTCCAATAAATCAAATGCCTATAAACGTCAATCTGAACAGGGGATGGCCTTTCTCCGTGTGTGTATGTGTTAAAGAATGTATAGATGTACACATAAAAATTTGTATTCTGGTTAATTGTTTTTAATATTTGAAGTAAATTATAGCCGTACATCAAATTACTTTGTTTAGATTTGAGATTAGTACTAAAATAATCAGTTATAATTGACAAATGAATTTTGCGACGCAAACCAACTGCAGACTATATACATGACTTTGTATAGAATGTATATTAGAACGGCATTATCCTGTTATTAGCATCGCGATGCTAATAATTTTTGACGTTATTTTACGTAACGTCAGAAGCGTTAAATGAGTTAATATTTTAACATTTAATGATTTTAAATTGTTGGAAGTAAAATTTAGAGGAAAAAAATAATTTAAATACCACCAAACTAATTCGCACCGCGATGCTAATAACAGGAGTATATATAGAGAGACGACGTTTCTAAATATCAAGATTATAAGCTCCACAAAGGGAAGTATTCCCGGGAAAAGGGTTTCTTTGGGGGATACCATAAAAAAACTGGGGCTTGGCTTTTTTTGGGGGGGATCACTCTTAAAATGACACGTTTTAATGAACAAAATACCTCCAAACTAATTAGCATTGCGATGCCAATAACAGGAGTATATATAGAGAGACGAGGGACATTTAAATGCCTGAAAACTAATTCGCACCGATATGCTAATAACAGGAGTATATATATAGAGACGACGTTTCCAACTATCAAGATTAAAAGCTCCACAAAGGGAAGTATTCCCGGGAAAAGGGTTTCTTTGGGGGATACCATCAGAAAAAAATGGGGCTTGGCTTTTTTGGGGGGATCACTCTTAAAATGACACGTTTTAATGAACAAAATACCTCCAAACTAATTAGCATCGCGATGCCAATAACAGGAGTATATATAGAGAGACGAGGGACATTTAAATACCTGAAAACTAATTCGCACCGCGATGCTAATAACAGGAGTATATATAGAGAGACGACGTTTCTAAATATCAAGATTATAAGCTCCACAAAGGGAAGTATTCCCGGGAAAAGGGTTTCTTTGGGGGATACCATCAGAAAAAATGGGGCTTGGCTTTTTTGGGGGATCACTCTTAAAATGACACGTTTTAATGAACAAAATACCTCCAAACTAATTAGCATCGCGATGCCAATAACAGGAGTATATATAGAGAGACGAGGGACATTTAAATACCCGAAAACTAATTCGCACCGCGATGCTAATAACAGGAGTATATATAGAGAGACGATGTTTCCAAATATCAAGATTATAAGCTCCACAAAGGGAAGTATTCCCGGGAAAAGGGTTTCTTTGGGGGATACCATCAGAAAAAATGGGGCTTGGTTTTTTTGGGGGGATCACTTTTAAAATGACACGTTTTACTGCTTAAAATACCTCCAAACTAATTAGCATCGCGATGCCAATAACAGGAGTATATATAGAGAGACGAGTGACATTTTAAATACCGCAAAACTAATTCGCATCGCGATGCTAATAACAGGAGTATATATAGAGAGACGGCGTTTCCAAATATCAAGATTATAAGCTCCACAAAGGGAAGTATTCCCGGGAAAAGGGTTTCTTTGGGGGATACCATCAGAAAAAACTGGGGCTTGGTTTTTTTGGGGGGATCACTTTTAAAATGACACGTTTTACTGCTTCAAATACCTCCAAACTAATTAGCATCGCGATGCCAATAACAGGAGTATATATAGAGAGACGAGTGACATTTTAAATACCGCAAAACTAATTCGCATCGCGATGCTAATAACAGGAGTATATATAGAGAGACGGCGTTTCCAAATATCAAGATTATAAGCTCCACAAAGGGAAGTATTCCCGGGAAAAGGGTTTCTTTGGGGGATACCATCAGAAAAAACTGGGGCTTGGTTTTTTTGGGGGGATCACTTTTAAAATGACACGTTTTACTGCTTAAAATACCTCCAAACTAATTAGCATCGCGATGCCAATAACAGGAGTATATATAGAGAGACGAGTGACATTTTAAATACCGCAAAACTAATTCGCATCGCGATGCTAATAACAGGAGTATATATAGAGAGACGGCGTTTCCAAATATCAAGATTATAAGCTCCACAAAGGGAAGTATTCCCGGGAAAAGGGTTTCTTTGGGGGATACCATCAGAAAAAAATGGGGCTTGGCTTTTTTGGGGGGATCACTCTTAAAATGACACGTTTTAATGAATAAAATACCTCCAAAGTAATTAGCATCGCGATGCCAATAACAGGAGTATATATAGAGAGACGAAGAACATTTTAATACCCCAAAACTAATTCGCATCGCGATGCTAATAACAGGAGTATATATAGAGAGACAACGTTTCCAAATATCAAGATCATAAGCCTCACAAAGAGAGAGATTACAACATATTTTTTTGGTTTCACAATGCATTCAGTTTTCTTAAAAGTGTAGTAGACGATCGTGATGAGCGACTCTTCAATGTTCTACCTCTACTGAAGCGTGCGGGATTTCTTTACACTGTCACGCAACGTACAAACAAAGGACTTTTACTTCCTAACCTGTTCTGGAATACGTTGTACATTGAAATCCGTGCAGAAATAAAATATCCGATATGAAAATTTTAAATATGTTACTTTATGAATGAAATTGATCAGAAAAAGAATAAATGAGAGTACTAAAATGTATTATGCATTTACATGTAATCGCAATGGATAGCATTTATTCCGTATATGAAGACATTAAATATATATTGAATTTTGAAAGTTTTGTTTTTGAAGACCTTGGAATTTATTCCGTTATCAATTATCTCAACTTATTTCTACATAACGGAATAAAGTACATATAATGAATTTTGATACTTTTGTTTATGAAGACATTTATTCCGTTAAATGTTTATCTCAGCTTATTTATAACGGAATAAAGTGCATATATTGATATTTGATAGTTTGTTTATGAAGACATTTATTCCGTTAAATGTTTATCTCAACTTATTTATAACGGAATAAAGTGCATATATTGATATTTGATAGTTTGTTTATGAAGACTTTTATTCCGTTAAATGTTTACTCAACCAATTTATAACGGAACAAAGTGCATATATTTAATTTTGATAGTTTGTTTATGAAGACATTTATTCCGTAATATATTTATGTCAACTTATTTTTAACGGAATAAAGTGCATATATTGAATTTTGCAGTATAGTTTTGCATGTTTTGTTTATGAAGACATTTATTCCGTTAATACATTTATCTCAACTTTTTTTTATAACGGAATAAAGTTCATATATTAAATTTTGATAGTTTTGTTTATGAAGACATTTATTCCGTTATATATTTATCTCAACTCATTTATAACAAAATAAAGTACATATATATTGAATTTTTTAGTTATATAATTTATAGTTTTGTTTATGAAGACATTTATTCCGAATTATCAAAAATGCATTATTTTTTATACCGTACTTGAGAATAAGGTTATTTCTAAAAATATCACGGAAGTAACCAATTTCCCATGCAGAATTGTCTTTCGTTCCTCTGTCAGACATGACTTATGTATAAGCCGATGACAGAGAGTGGGAATTAACGGAATAAGCATAAAATCCATAAATATTGTTGTTTAAAGACTAAATTTTTAATTCTAAGCTCGCAAAATTATAATTTTATTTACGTCAACAACGTCAACAACGTCAAAAATTATTCGCATCGCGATGCTAATAACAGGATAATGCCATTAGAACTACATGGAGATAAACAATTCACAATTATAGCGTATGAACATCAGTTATAATAAACCCCCCCCCCCCCTTCAGCCGCGCAAATACCAAATAACTTCTCTTTCCACTTTTGATATTTTCCCTGACCAAAATCTGAGCAGCACGGACTAAGTGTATCGTCGTGCTAGTGTGTACGGAGTAATGACAGTGTGCTTACTATTGGCTTTTATGGAGTTTATTTCTTTTTTGTGATGCATGTTTCAATAAATGGAATTCAGGGTGTATTTCACTTGACTTGTGCACATTTTCGAACCGATGCAGTAACCTTTTTACCAGGTATGGGTACGTTTACAGCGTTCGATGCGTTTTCTCGATATGCATCAATTGCATAGGACCTGCAAATCAAAGACGTTGGTTGTTTTGTTACATTCAAATGATATAATTTCAAAATGTGTTTGCAAATTTTACTGCTTTTTATTTCAAGTTTATTCTGCATAAATTGGCGCACTGTAAAAATACGTACTCATGCATCTAAATTTCTCTTCCAAACTTGCATTTTTTTTTCTTTCGATTCAAATCAATATAATTCAAAAATATGATTATTATGTTATTTATTTTGTTTTTGAAATGTCTTGATCACCTCATGTGCTCTCATATGCTTTACCATCGGAGATGTGCACAAGTCGATACCCAAACCAAAAAATCATTCAAGTGTAACGAGCGCATTGGGGTATACATCGTTACAATGAGACAATGTATCAGAAAGAAATATGGCGGAATACGGCTATAGTTGGTATGAAACAAGTCGTACATAGATGAAAATGTTGCGTTTTTAAGAATTCATGTCAGCTTTAAGACACAACTGTTTGCTAAATTATTATCTCTACAGACGAAATATTATTTCTTTCTCTCAAAAATGTATTTGTATGGTGGCATATTTCTGCCCCCTACATGCAAAATAAATAATGTTAACTTGTAGGAAAATTATGTCAACATGCAAGATAAATTATGTTAACGTGCAAGAAAATTATGTCAACATGCAAGATAATTATGTTGACGTGCAAGTTACAAATCTTCAAGGGAATCTAAGTATGGGTAAAATCCCGTGCCGACGCCCGTATCTGACATCGTAGATGCAAGATGCAACATAATTATGAGAAGATGCGATTAAATTATGATAACATGCAAGATAATTATGTTGATATGCAAGATATTTATGTCAACATGCGAGTTAATTATGTACACATGCAATATATTTATGTGAACATGAGAGTTAAATATGCAATCATGCAAGATACTTATGTTAACATGCAAGATATTATGTGGAAATGCAGGATAATTATGTTCACATGCAACTTATTTATGTCAACATGCAAGATAATAACTTGCATTTCAACTTACATATCTTGCATGTAAACATAATTATCTTGCATGTTCACATAAATAAGTTGCATGTTGACATAATTATCTTGCTTGTTGACATAAATAAGTCGCATGTTGACATAACTATCTTGCATGTTGACATAAATAAGTCGCAAGTCTACATAATTATGTTGCATATTCAGTTTAAAATGTCAGATACAGACTTTAGTAATTAAATTAGTAATTTACCCATAGTTGAATGATATTTTCTTATAAAATTTGTAGCTTGCATGTTGACATAATTTTCTTGCATGTTGACTTAAATATGTTGGATGTCTACATAATTATGTTGCATGTTAACATGATTTATCTTACATGTAGGGGCAGAAATATGCCACCATATATTTGTGGTCAGAATGATGATGTTTATCATTTTTTCTTTGTTTGTAAAAGTTATATAATAGCAAAAAAATCTTTTTGCAACTTTTAAACTGGATAAAACGATTATGATAGACACACATCTGTTGTTATGGGGTACTGATAATTTTTCGAATGATATGAACTGTTTTATTTTTTTCAGCACTTAATAATTCATTATTGAATCTGGAAGATTTAATTAACATTTCAATATATTTATGTTTCTTGCCAATATTATTTACTTTACCGTGTTACTTTTATGACAATTATACTACATGTAACAATATCAACTTTACTAACACCAGGAGAAGAACTTGTAAGTTGTAATCTTGAACTTGTTTCTGATCCTTTTGTGTTAAACAATAAGATATGTTCAAATCACATGCAAATGGCGGAGAAATACACTTCTGTAATATATTATCAGTTTTACCTAAAATTTACACCTTTACATTTCAAGAAGAAGAAAAATATTTATTTGCAGGTTTCCTAAAATTCTCATTAGCAGTTTAAGAGGTTATATTCACATTTATATATATGAATAAGACTAATATTTCTATATTTTTTCCAAAATGTACTCAGAACATACATTATGGTACATTAGGAACAAAACAACTATTGAAAAAAAAAACATACAAATTTCACATAGTCGGAAGTACACGTACCATTGTACATGTACATGAATAAATTTTTACAAATACTGTCTATCCAAAGATTTTATCGAAATAAAAAAAAGAAGTTGATAAATTATCTATTTCAGAAAAGATTTGTTTGAAGATAATACCTTTCTTGAAGAAGTTTGGAAAAGGGACAACCATAAGAATGATTAAAACTATCAATATAATGTAATCTATTAATGGTAGAACAGTCCACGAAATCAATTAAAGGGAACATACAGCTTCAAAGGTACTTTAAATAAATGAACAATTTCGCAAAAGATTTTCCTTTGAGTTAGAAATAATTTTGAACTTTACAATATTTGATATACAACCGCATCTAGTATCTTAATATTTTGTGGTATCGATAAAAAATGTCCTGTTTCTGACAAAAAATGATTGAAAGAAGTGGTACTTAAAAATTGTTTTTTCCTTTTTCTGAAAAATAAGAACATTAAAATATGTAGTGATATTCATCACCTATTTTTTTTTCTCATCGTAACAAAGTAAACACATGTTCTTTCGAGTGGGGTATACACACCATCTCTCTTTTACAGGTAGATAAAGATTTGACTTTCAAATTTCAATCCTATTTTTTTTTCTAGATAAATAAAGATATTCCTATGCTTTTCTAATCCTGTTTTGTTTTTGAAATTCTGGAAACTTGGAAAAAAATTGCATCAGCTGACCATTTCTGAATAAACTTACATGTATCTTAAACTAATAAACCAAAATTATACAATTCTTATATCTAAAACTTCTTTCTTTTCTTCTCTTTTTTAGGGGTCAATTATAGGCTTTTTTCAATTTGCTGTTTCAACTTAATTGTTAATACTTGTTAAGCTTTCTTATACAAAAAAAAAAAAAAAAACAAACAAACAAAAAAAAAAAAAAAAAAAAAGGTTTGTCGTGTTTTGCAATTTTTCATTCGTATTCATGAGAGGGAATCGATTTTAAAAACATTTCATTTCTAATTTTATTTTTAAAACAAATCTTTTAACTTACCTATCCTCTTTGCTCCCAGTGAAGTGTGAGGTCAGATATAAAACTTGAGCACAGTACACAAAGTCTGTCGTAAAAGCAAAAAAAAAAAAAAAAAAAAAAAAAAAAAAAAAAAAAAAATGAAATAAAATAAAAATGCTTCTGTTTCTGGAATGGTCTTAACTTAATCTTGAAATGATCATGATACAAGTATTTGTCAACATTTTAGCTGCCATACCTTCAAAATATCATCATAAGCATAGAGACTTAAATTTGAGCAACGGAAATTTTCGGTACCACGATGAGCAGCATCAGACTACTCTTGATTTTGAGAAAACAATTTTATTTTAAGTTACAGCTTAGGGTAATATTTCATTTCAATTTTCTTTTAATTTTCAGAAGGGTTTTATCATTAAGAAATATATGTATTTATTTTCAGCTTTGCACATATAGAACACATGTATGAATAAAAATATATATAGAAGGAATACTAACAGAATTCATGATCAAAGCCTTATTATTCTCTTTGTAGGTTTATTATTACATGAAAAATGTCATTTAAAAAAGGAATCTCAATGGTTTGTATTGCAACAAGAATTCCAATGTACATGTATTATTACACAATCAGAATGAAGTCTAAATACGATAATTATCACTTTTATTATAAAACACTATAAACAAAAGAAAATCAATGAATAATCTGTCATATTGCATGTATATATAAGCATGAACTTTGTATAATAGGTAGATTGGAAGAGGTATGAAGTCTGGAAGGACCCCGGCTACATAAGCTGTCACAACAGAAGGAAGCGCGGGAATAGGAAACACGTGGTCTAAGTGTATACATCGCCTGAAAATGGCGAAGACCTGACGAACAGTGATGACACACGTACAGCATTGTTTGATATTTGACTAGCATCAGACCGGGTTCTGCCTTTGATGGTGCGTCCGTCAAGTTTAATTAGAATTGTGTTTCGGGGGCGAAGAGTTCATCTTGATTCGTGTGTTTTTAAAATGTAATTATTTTCCGCGATCGCGTGCTCCATGTTTCTGGAAACACAAATAAACACGGGAACCTGTTCAATTTTCTTGTCAACTTCTGGAAATCCGAATTATGCTATAAACAGAAGGGAAATGAGGCAAATAGAACTATTTACTGGCTGCCAGCGGCTGCATACAACGCTGTCTCTGGGGTTGTAAATAATATACAATAAATTATTTCTACATCATTATTTGCAGAACGAATATCGATAATATCTGAAGTAGAGCTTGCTGATAACGATTTGCAAACACATTCTTTCTTCTTATATTAATATGTCATCATTACAAGTCAGAAAGAAAGCAGGGCAAAAAAATAATGAATATTAATGAATTGAAAGCATGGTTTTTTTTTTCTTCTTTTCTTCCTTTTCTTAAAAACTAATCTTCATATATATCCAAGGTGTTGCTAAAGTATTAAAAAAGAAAACGAAAATTTTTGCATGGCTAAATAAAATTTTTTAT
>NW_026919601.1:0-16115 GCF_032062105.1 Saccostrea cuccullata
CCATGACTTAAAAACATCAATCCAAAACTGATTTTTACTCTTGTTAACTCTCTGCAAAGAATAACTTAATGGTCCAAATTTAATCAACTGCGAAATATCAATATCTGATCCAATAACTGACTGCCATTTGGCTTTAGCTTTGATTATTTTTTTAATCCATGATATTTTCATACTTATATCAAAATGTTCAACATTAACCATTTTAAATCCCCCATTCACATATTCTTGAGTAACAACTGATTTTTTAATTTTGTAA
Organism: Saccostrea cuccullata; assembly: GCF_032062105.1. NCBI lineage: Eukaryota > Metazoa > Mollusca > Bivalvia > Ostreida > Ostreidae > Saccostrea > Saccostrea cuccullata. The sequence continues at coordinate 257 of NW_026919601.1, forward strand.
ACTGGACTATTTCATAAGAATTAAAAAAAAATATGATTAAGTTTTTCAAAAATATTTTTAGGTGGGGTTGGTAAGGATATAAACAAATGTACTATTTTTGTCCCCCGCTTGAAAAGTGGGGGATATTAATTTGGGTTTGTCCGTCCGTCCGTGTTTACGAGAGTGCATTTATTGGGTATTTTTCATGCCAAGATTGTACTTATTGGGTACTTTTTGCTTATTGGGTATACCCAATAAGAAGTGTCGCTGAATATGCTTAAAACACCCTAATTGGGTATTTGCAGGTTAGTACCCAACAAAACTTGGACACGACGATTTGTCCAAAAAAGTGTCCAAAAAAGTTGCTTTCACGGACGCACCGTGTTTTGTGTTTCAGTTTTACATTCGGAACTCTAAATTCTCGAGAGTTCCGAAAATCAACTTCCGTTGATCCTGATCATAACAACGTTTGTTTTCATGGAAAAAATATGGCGACTAAGAAACACTTAATGTCAACAAGCTTGTCTGAATGACAAGAGAAAAGGTAAGTTTATTCGATTAACATTTATCTATTGCTGGGTTCTTAAGCTTGTTAAGGAAAATTGATTTTAATGTAATTTTGAAAACAATTGTGCACAAAATTAAAATAGATATATCGGAACAATTAATCCTAAGTTGCACTTGTATGTATTTTGAATTTTCTCTGTCTTTTTAACTCTCTTGAGGGCGAGAAGTATTTAGTAAATGATCGTATATTGTTAGATAATCTTTAATAAATCGAAAGTGTTAATTATTTAATTTTATATCATAACCAACTAAGTATGTTCTGACAATGTATATTGGAAAGGGAAATGAAAATTTTAACAATCGTGTGTTCATAAATCAGGTGTAAATTGTCGGTTCATGTAGACAGTATTACAATCGCAAAGTGAGCTGCGATGATGACAAATGGGATAATTGACAACAACTAAATAATTGTATGTAAGTTTATCTCATCTAATATGTAAGAGATTCATTGTATTACTGAAAAACGTTCAGTCAAAACAGTGCTTCTTTCTGTCTTTGATTTTGAGTGACTGATACTGATTTATTTTGATTTTTTTAAAATTATTTTTTTGGCATTTGTTTTAATTAATTTAAAACAATACTGAAATTGATATAGGGCTACTATAACTATTTCACATGATGGGTGTGTAATTAGCACCGCGCTACACCCGGGGCTTCCATTTTTGAGGATGGGGCTAGTGGTTTTCTGCACTGAGGAATCCCCTTGGGCTATTAGGAATTTTAAAATACACATGTAATGCATGAAAAGCACCACCGGTATTTTCACTCCTTTTTGCTATCAAATTCTCTATATGGAAATATTCCAGACAGCATGCTCATATTATCCATAAATCTCCATAATCTCACTAATCGCATCCATTTTGCAGTACTACCAGATTGATTTACTGAAAAACGATCTTTTTTTTCTCCTAATTTGAATTTCCCCCCTATCCTTTGTTTAATATAGCAATATTTGCATGTACATATATGCCTCACAGATATCTCATTATTAAATTATATACATTTACTCAATCAGCTCAATTATAAGTGTCATGCAATTATGTTGCGCTTTTCTTAATTTAAAGCCATATATGGCGTAACTGATCAAAAAATTAAAAATATAAAATACAAAATTAAGTAAAGAAATATAGTTAATACATTTAAATTAAAGCTTTTCATACAATTCGGAGCACGGAGAACACGTTTCATCTAATAATACGATTTTATCTTCTCTGTAATGTGTTATTTAAATCTTTTGTATTTTCTTCCAAGTCGGAGAAAATTTCGAGAATCCAAATTAAATTTAAAATTAAAATTAAAATTTGATATCTTTACAACGCAATTGACTTAGATTTTGTAATTTACGGAAAATTTCTATCTTTATCATGTTTATATAGATTAATGATACAAATAATAAGTTTTTACAATTTCAGTCTAATAATTCTCATTGTACATACGCCATATATGACTTTAAATGATTCAAGATGAAAACAAAATGATTTTTGCTTCGTTTTAATTAGACGAATTAGTGAATGACCAGAAAAGGAATATTTAAAATCGTTTTTCATTTTTTTAAATCATTAATTTATATATGATTAAATTTTACTAGCGAAAATTAAATTAAACTTTAATTTTAAAAAGAATCATCTGTAGTTAATACCCTGACTTTTTTCACGATGAACTTTTTTTTCAATGTTACTTTTTAATTTTTGCCTCTATATTTGGCTTTGTCACTTTTTACTCGAGGATAGTAACTTTATTGCCACCATGCTGTGGATTAGTACTTGATTTCCTTTATTGCACAGCGATGACTATGATTTAATAGCACAAAAAGCTAATGGGTTTACGTACCGTAGATCACTAAATTTTCGCGACACTTTATTTTCGCGAGATAGTCATTGACACTTGATGAGCGAGAAAAAATGTTCACGAATTGTGGTTATTGCTGTATATAATCTTATTATACGCGAGAATTAAAATTTCGCGAGCACACTGTCTCGCGTAATTACGCGAAAATAAAGTTCTCGCGAATAAAAAGTGATTTACAGTATGTGAATTGATATGATTAATGCTTACTTGTGATTTTAGGAAAACTGGAGATAATGAGTCCTTTTTTCCATTGATATTTCATAAATATTTTCCTAAGTATTATGTTACAATAAATTGGTTTAGATTTTTTTTTAGAAAAGTAATCAATAATTGCAATGGAAATTAAAACCATAATCATGTTCATTGAGGATTTTCAATATGTAACAGGTCAAACAGGAACTTCAATTGTGAACATTGCAGAGAACACACTCATCAGAAGATGACCCTCAGAAATAGGACAATTGTAAGTAATCAGTAAAATGATCAGGAATACTTCATGCCAACCATAAGATTTGAGACATTTTCGCTTCTTAAAGGACAAGTGCACTTAAGCAATGTTTAATGGGCCCTTTTTATGTGCCATTTTGCTTTAGAATACATTACCAAATTGTTCTCTTTTGGTAATGGTTAGATACTACATTGTACTGGACATTTCTAATTAAAAATCACGTTATGCATCACCTAAATCAACATGGATTTGAAACAATTGAATAATTTAAAATGCCCATGGATACCCTAAATCCGGAAAAGTCGTACCGTACCTTCTTTGAGTTATGTTTATATAAATCGAGGGGAATAGATATCTAAATCGACAAATGAACAATCTGATGGTGGATCATAGTCGGGCGCGTTTGTGGAATGTAATTTTTTGCGCCAATTCTGTTTTAAAACTGTGATTGAATTTGCGCAGTTTCCTGTAGCCATAAAGATTAAACTAAGAAATCTGTATTCTCGCATTTGAAAAAAAACAATAATAGTTTCACTGTACTTGAAATAAAAAGGAGTGTTTAGGTGGCTTTCAATACCTGTTTCATTGTCTTGTTTGAATGGTAAAAATGTTTTATACTTTTATGAACGACACTAAACTCTCTTTACCCTCCCGTGTTCTTAAAAACAAATGCATACAAATATTTCTAAGCAGCACGACTTAGACTAAATGATACAAAACCTGCTGGTGTTTTACAGTGAGCACCTTTGAGGAATGTTGACTATCAGTATTTTAAATAATTTATTCAACACGTGGGGTCAATATGGGTCATACAGGTAAACAGCTCTCACTTGCTATAGGAAAAACATCGTACTTTTTGTACATTTTTAATATTTTAAGTACCAGCCTAATCGTGTACAAATTTCCTACTTTCACACAAGTTTCATAAATGTATTATGCGTCTTTTGTCATTCGCACAAGTTTGTACAAAGTTAGGCTCATAGTAAACAAAAACTTTGAAATGAATGACCGTTCTCGATTTACTATAGAAAATCAAAAATGTCCGCTGACCCCTGCCACATTCTATGGTTTTGTTCTTTGTATATTCGTGAATTTAAGCTGTAAAATTTGTTGAATTGTACGGTTTAGATATCATTTAATGATTTGGGATGAAAAATTTTGCTTAATTTGATTGTTTATTTTTTCACATTTTACCGGGGCCCATAAGTGCACTCGTTCTTAGAAGAAATAGAGGGGGAAACTTGTACATAGTACATAACTACTAGGCAACCAACCTTTAACGGCAGGAAAGCTTTTGGTATGTGCGATACAGCTACATAAAACCTCTTTAATATTCATGTTGAGTTTGAGAAAGTAACTTAGTATTTTTTCTAGTGTTTGCCAACATTTTCATGCACACCGTTTGCTTGTTTGTACTATCATTTTATTTTATATTCTTCAGATGCCCTTTACCTTTGCCAGTTTTGAATCATTTGTTTTAAGGGCATCTGAGGGTTGGTTCCAGAACTTAATTAATTGTAAAATAAATACCGTGGTACTATTCGGTCATAGGTTATGTTAATAACATTTTGTTCTGATAGAGGTGGCATACAGGAAAAGAAACAATACTAGATATCACTTGAAAGGAATAAAATAGCTTCATCTTGTAGGTGTATTTTATTTAAGGATCACTACTTCATGTCTGATGTGGTGAAAGTTATTCATATTCTGTTTGACTGTAATTTTTCATATTTTCAACTTCTATCCAGCTTAGTCAATTTTAATTAAATTTTGTGCAAAGCATACCCCAGGAAGGGGGGGATGGAGTGTCAAGTGTGTCTCTGTCCCTGTCAATATAATTTCAAAGCAGTTAGGAAGGTTTGGGTCAATTTTAAATCCTCTTTAGCAGAACCATTGGGCTAAAAACAATACTAATGTAAAAGTTTTATCATTAATACCCCTAATGTACTGATAGTGTTACATTAGAAGTCTAAAATTTGCAAGGAATAGGCGTAAAATCTTTTTAAAATCTCCTTCTTAACAATCAGAAACTAACAAACTGTCTAATTAATATGCAACATCGTTTTGTGTGATGAATGATGATTCCATTTTGATAAAATTATGGCAGATGGGGGGGTAGGATGAAGATGCAGTTAGGCAGAGCAGAAACAAACAAGAGTTGATAGAATTTAATTTTTCTTCCATTTTATTTATCAATACATATTTCTGAATAAGAAATATGCTTCTACTTCTTGGTTGGGTTTGATCTACATAAAGGGTGATCTTACTGTAGTCAAGAAAAACATGTTTTATACGGCAAAGAAATGCCTTTATCTAATTACAGAATGAATAAAAAGGACAGAAGCAGATTTGAAGGAGATGCATGAAATGAGGAATATTTCAAAGATTGCCTGAGCATAACCACTGCTACTGGATAAACATATGGCAATATAAAAGAGCAGGGTCAATGGAGGTATCATACAGTATAGGCCATGAGAGACCCTGAAGAAGAAAGTATGGAAGAGAAACAAAAATAAAACCATTTTGACATTTATTGAAATATAGGATCAAAGCCTTACGTGTAAAATTTGGGCATGTAATGACTTTTCTCTTGCTCTAAGACTTATAACAGTGATGATTTGCTTTAATATTTTTATCCCGATTTGTGGAAAAGATTTGAACATAGTGCATCAATTATTTTAAAGTTTTGATATAACGAATTCATTCATTCTACTTGTAACTGAGTTTTCTGGTGCGACACTGTTTAATCGGCTTCAAAACTAAGTTTGTGATTTCGAAACCAGATTAATGAGATACATGTAATATCTTTTAACATCGGTGACTATTTAATCCATTCTTTTACATCTCAGAAGTATTTTCATTATTACAGGGAAAATATGCATTGTACATGTATCTGTAATAAACAGGATTATAGAAATTTCCATATAATACAACACAATCTTAGCAACTGAAGGCAAATATTTTATCAAGGGTGTGATCTATTTATCAATATGGTTTTCAGCATCTTGCTCTACCTGTAATGACTTGCTCCAAGTTCCAATATTTAAATTTAAATTTTGCAAACATGGTTATAAAATTCTTTAAAAGCCAAATAGCTTAGGCACAAAATGCTTATATATTTCCTATCATTTGTAAAGTGTACACTGAATGAGATGTGGAATGTTAGAATTAAAGTATTAAATATGTTTTGGACTTATGTATGCTTATGCAGATAAATTTGAATTCAACTAGGGAAGGTAAATGTCATACTTATTGGTTTGCAATCTAATGCAGGAGTATAAATATCTAAGACAAATTTGACAATTTTAATGAAGGATATAAGTAACCCAAGAAGAATTGGACAAGTAAACATTACCTGTTGGGTTTTATTCTAATGTTGGGATGTAATATCCAAAAGGAGTTGAACCGATGTCCAATACCTATTGGGTTTTCTTTCTTATGAAAAAAAATTTGAGTAACCCAAGAAGAATGTCCAATACCTTTTAATTTATATACTATTGAAGAGATGAAGATATCCAAGAAGAATTGGACAGGTGTCCGTTACATGTTGGGTAGTATTCTTATGAGGAGATTCTCAAGAAACCCAAGAATTAGACAAGTGTCCATTGCCTGTTGGGTGGGATTTAGATATCCAAGAGGAGTTGGACGGATGTCCATTATCTGTTGGGTGGTATTCTGATGAAACAATTCAAGAAACCCAAGAAGAATTGGACAAGTGTCCATTACCTGTTGAGTGAGATGTAGATATCCAAGAGGAGTTGGACAGGTGTCCATTGCCTGTTGGGTTGTATTTTGATGATGAATTCAAGAAACCAAAGAATTAGACAAGTGTCCATTGCTTGTTGGGTGGGATGTAGATATCCAAGAGGAGTTGGGCAGATGTCCATTACCTGTTGGGTGGTATTCTGATGAAACAATTCAAGAAACCCAAGAAGAATCTGACAAGTGTCCATTACCTGTTGGGTGGTATTCTGATGAAACAATTCTAGAAACCCATGAAGAATTGGACAAGTGTCCATTACCTGTTGGGTTGGATGTAGATATCCAAGAGGAGTTGGACAGGTGTCCATTACCTGTTGGGTTGTATTTTGATGAGGAGATTCAGGAAACCCAAAAAGAATTGGACAAGTATCCATTTCCTGTTGGGTGGGATGTAAATATCCAAGAGAAGTTGGACAGGTGTCCATTACCTGTTGGGTGGTATTCTGATGAACAATTTAAGAAACCCAAGAAGAATTGGACAAGTGTCCATTGCTTGTTGGGTGGGATTTAGATATCCAAGAGGAGTTGGACAGATGTCATTACCTGTTGGGTGGTATTCTGATGAAACAATTCATGAAACCCAAGAAGAATTGGACAAGTGTCCATTACCTGTTGGGTGGGATGTAGATGGACAGGTGTACATTACCTGTTGGGTTGTATTTTGATGAGGAGATTCAAGAAACCCAAATAGAATTGGACAATGTACACATGTTCAATTGTTCTTGGGTAGTTTAATCCCTTCGTCAAAATACAACCCAACAGGTATTGGACACCTGTCCAATGCCTGTTGGATACCTTCATTCTGCCCAACATGTAATGGGCATTTGCTTATTATTAATTGGTCATGACTCAAAAAGGTTTTCCTTAAATATTTATTTTTGTTCTTCAAGAAAGGTTAAACAGAGTCTGAGATATGTTGAGTTGTGTTTGCACAATTCAGTTTTTTTTTTTTTTTTTTTTTTTTTTTTTGCACTTAGGTATTTATATATTTTAATATTAGGTATTTTGAAATATACAGGTGTATATCCTTATTGCTAAGAACAAATTAGTTAGGTGTTACAATAAAAGAGCTATATCACAGAAATTTACAAAAATATGGGTTCAAAACCAAAGGTTTTCAGTCTTGCCTGAATTTACCAGCAAATATTAAATATATAATAAATTTGGAATGAACAAAAAACAATAAGAAAAAACCCAATGAAATACGGACACAAGGATTAATATCCAATAAGATTTGAACAGTAACTACCCAAATAATGCTCTCTCGTGTGTACACTTTTTTTGTATCCAATAAGCAGTATCCAATAGGACTTGGACTTGATGTACCCAATATATAACCAAATGTGTGTCCGTCCGTCTGTCCGTCCGTCCGTCTGTCCGTCTTTCTGTCTGTCTGTAACGCTTTCGTTTCCACACGATATCTCGAGAACCCTTTGAGCTTTCGCAATAAAATTTTGCATATCAACTCCCTATGGACTAAAGAAGACCCCTATTGACTTTGAGGTCAAAGGGTCAAAGTTCAAGGTCATAAATTCGCAAATTCTGTCTGTTATAACACTTTCGTTTCCACACGATATCTCGAGAACCCTTTGAGCTTTTGTCATGAAATTTTACATAACAACTTCCTATGGCCTAAGGAAGACCCCTATTAATTTTGAGGTCAAAAGGTCAAAGTTCAAGGTCGTAAATATATACAATCTGTCTGTGTGTAACACTTTCTTTTCCGGGCGATATTTCAAGAAGATTTTGAGCTTTTGCAATTGAATTTTATACCAAAAGTCCCTAAGACCTCTCTCAACCCTCTAAAAGTGTCCCGCCCTGTTTGTTTTAGAAGTATTTATTGTATTACATGTCGCTATTTTTAGCACAGGGACATGAGGAGAGTTATTACGTATAAAACAGGTTCTCGGCGGACTCTATATTCTTATTACATCTATTAGATCTGTTTAATAAAGGTTAAATTAGACACAATGCATTGTGTTAAATTGAAAATATATACATGTATGTGACTTCATCTTTGTATATACTAGTAGTTAAAATAAACAGGAGGGTATACAGATGCTTTGTGGCGTAGTGGTAAGTCTCTCGCTTCATGTGCGGGAGATCCGGGTTCGATTCCGGGACGATGTATTTTCTTTTTTTTCTGAAATTTTTATTTTAACTAAATGATAGTATTCAGCATGTGAAATGAAAAATTTATAAGGTGTGGCTTTTACAAACTCATAAAATCATCATCACAGAGTGATAAATATTCCATATAAAAAAGAATCTTCTATACTCATAATATAGAATAAGCAATCAAATCTTTATATCTTTATATATATTGGCATATTTTATTTGCTTCAGTATGTGAACATGTATACATTTAATAAATTTTCAACTTAAGTCAGGGGGATCCGACAACTGCGCATGGTTTACTTTTTCCCTAAGCGGGGGACACAAATTCTCTGAATTAGCTTGTTGACAAAGCTAGAGACTTAATGACTGTTATTCGTCCTAATGGTGTAAGATTCCTTCTTTTCCATTGATTTAATAAACTCTGAATAGACATTATTTTTGAGTTGTAATTTGCTTTCAGCATTTGCTCTAAGTCAACATTAAATTCTATTCCTAGAACTTGAAAGGATTTACTTCCCCAAATCAGTTCTGTATTATTCATTAACTTTTCTTCACAGAACCTTTTACTACCAATCCAAATGACCTGACTTTTAGTATAATTAACTTTTAAACCAGACAAATATTTGAAATCATTAAGCTCCTGTAGAGTTATTTCTAAAGTTTTCATAGTTCCATCTAGAAAAAGGGAGGTGTCATCTGCAAATTGTGATATAAGACGCATTTCATTTCCAATTTTGATACCTTTAATTTTTTCATTGCCTCTTAATTTTATTGCCAATATTTCTGCACATAATAAGAATAAATATGGGGATATTGGGTCTCCCTGTCTACAACCTCTTCCATTACTGAACCATCTTGATAAGTTACCACCTTGATTAATTGTTGTTGTAATATTCTTATAAAAAACTTGAACCCATTTTCTAATAGATTCTCCAAAATTAAAAAATTTCTTTACTCTAAATAGGTAATCCCAAGACACTGTATCGAAAGCTTTTTCAAAGTCAATAAGAAGAATCATTCCAGGAATATTTTTGACTTGAATATAATTCATAATATCATAAATCAGCCTTGTATTTTCTGATATATTTCTACCTGGTATAAACCCTGTTTGATCCCCGTGTATTATTTTTGGTAGGACAGATTTTATTCTACTAGCAATACACCCTGACCCAATTTCATAGACTGTATTTAGTAATGAAATTGGTCTCCAATTCTTTAAGTACTGTTTTGGTTTATTTGGTTTCTGTGTGACTGATAATTCTCCTATCTCATAAGCAAAATTTAAAGACCTTACTACAAATTGACCTAAGTCTTTCCAAAAAAACTTCAAAAATTCAGTAGTAAATCCGTCACTACCAGGACTGGTGTCATTATTCATTCTTTTCAGTGTTTCTGTTGCTTCGCTTAAAGTTAACTCCCCCTCTAATTTTGTACTTTCATCTAAAGATAGCTTATTGACTTTATCAAACACTTCATCTCTTTCCCATTCTCTTGTGTTTAATTCTGTATTTTTATTTTTGTATAATTTTTTATAATATTTACGTTTTTCCTCTAAAACATCTGCCTGATGCAAAATTATTTCATTTTCTTCCTTTTCTATTCTTTGTACTATTTTATTTGTAAAGTTTCTTTTCTCTAGATTACAGAAATATTTAGTGGATTTTTCTCCTTCATCTATCCATTTTGCCTTTGATCTTATCATTGCTCCCTTTAATTTTTCTAATCTTATTTTTTCTAATTCTTCCTTAGCCTCCTCTAAACTAGATCCTGCCATTTTGTTTGTACCTTCCTGTTCTTCAAGATTTTGTATAATATTTAATTACTTTGTTTCCCTGCAATTTATACTTTTTTTTCAAATAAGAAGAATATGATATAGTTTGTCCCCTTATCTCCATTAATAAAATCTCTAAAAATAATTGATCATTCATCTGTAAGCAAATTTCATTATCAGGAATGTGTTCAACATTGTCTCTATCATAAACAGGTATCATATACTGTTGTTTAATATTAACAATTGTTTTTTACACTTTCTCAACATATTGTTTATCATGCAAAAGCGAATTATTGAATTTCCATAGACCTTTACCTTTTTGGAAATCTTGTAATTTTAGTGAAAGGATTACTGAGGAATGATCTGATCTATAACTTGCATCCACAAAACATTCTTGTACACTACTAAGCAGGGAATTGGATACAAGAAAGTAATCTAACCTAGCCAGCTTTCTGGGATTTCTTCTTCTCCAAGTATACCTATTTTTTTCTGGATATAGTTCTCTGAATATATCTACCATATCTAATTCCTCCATTGCTTTTATTATAGCATTAGGATTATTTATGTTATTTATGTTATTTTCTTTATAATGTCTACAATCTAGTTTGGGGTTCATAACTAAATTAAAATCACCACAAAATATATAACTGTCATTTTCAAAATCTTGTGCTTTTTCAACTATGTCTTCAAAAAAATTAGGTGTGTCTTTGTTTGGGCCATCTAGATTCATTAATGTTAATCTTTTATCTTGAATTGTAATATCTAAAATAATATAGTTTCCATTGCAGTCCCTTTTTTCTCTATGTACCTCAAATTCAAATGTATTGTTAAAAAATAAAGCCGCACCCCTTGCGTTTGATTCAAAGGAGCTAAAATAACATGTTTCGTATCCTCATTCATTTACTACAATATTATGTATGTCTTCTACAAAATGCGTATCTTGTAAACAATAGATATCACAATTTTTAGCTTTTAAAAATCTCAACACATCCTTTCTTTTTTCTTTATTACCCAAACCTTGGCAATTGAGTGACAAAATCTTTATCTCATTCATTGTACTTCAAATTATCACTTACATGGAAGTCAACTAAGGTTAGTAAATCCAGCCAGAGTAAGAAGAGAGAAAGAAAAAACAACAAAACATAAGTATGGGAAGAAAGCATTCGCTTTCAAGTTAAAAGCTGAACACTGGTTAAACATGGCATTCTGTGGTAATAATGTAAGAAGAGAAAAAGTACCGACAGGAGACTGAAGTGGCAGCTAAAGTTTCACACCGGTAATTGTTTTCACTATATAATTCTATATAGAATAAACAATCGTTAAAAATCAGGTATTTGTTTACATGAAAAAATATTTAGCAGGAGGTGTTAAACATTACCTGTCACCAGCTGACACCAAAAAACAGGGTACCCACACGGCATTTTCGGACTTTTTCCATCTGCAAACAGGGCTACCCTCAAATCCATGTGTTTTCACTTTGTTTATAAACACCTCGAGTGCATCACAGGAAGTAGCCTCCTATGCCCTGAAAAAAATAGTTCCTGTCAAAAACCTTTATTTATTTACAAGGTACATAAAATTTACTAGGCACAGGTACCAAAGGTGTAAAAATGGCTTGGAAGAAAATAGAAAAACGCCTCAAAAGAAAAGAAAATTAATTTTATATATATGGACCTACATTTGACTAAGTTCATTTTGATTGGTCAATTACCGGTGTGATACCTTGAAGGACCTTTGAAGGTGTTCGATTTTTTATACCCGCACTTTCTAAAGAAAGTTCGGGTATATTGTTGTTACTCATGTCCGTCCGTCCGTCCGTCTGTCACACTTTTCTTCCCTCAACTCCTCCTACATTTTACACAGTAGCTTAATCATCTTTTGGGAGATGGTTGGTGGTGTCATGTAGATGTGCAGTAAGGTTTCGGTATTTTGTTTTTGCCCCGGGGGGTCAAATGGGGGTCGAAAAATGATGTTTTTTATGCTAAAAGCCCCGTCTTCCCTGAACTCCTTCTACATTTTACTCAGCAGCCTAATCATCTTATGGGAGATGGTTGGTGGTGTCATGTAGATGTGCAGTAAGGTTTCGGTATTTTGTTTTTGCCCCGGGGGGGTCAAATGGGGGTCGAAAAATGATGTTTTTTATGCGAAAAGCCCCGTCTTCCCTGAACTCCTTCTACATTTTACTCAGAAGCCTAATCATCTTTTGTGAGATGGTTGGTGGTGTCATGTAGATGTGCAGTAAGGTTTCGGTATTTTGATTTTGTCCCGGGGGGTCAAATGGGGGTCGAAAAATGACGTTTTTTATGCTAAAAGCCCCGTCTTCCCTGAACTGCTTCTACATTTTACTCAGCAGCCTAATCATCTTTTGGGAGATGGTTGCTGGTGTCATGTAGATGTGCAGTAGGGTTTCGGTATTTTGATTTTGCCCCGGGGGGTCAAATGGGGTTCGAAAAATGACATTTTTTATGCTAAAAGCCCCGTCTTCCCTGAACTCCTTCTACATTTTACTCAGCAGCCTAATCATCTTTTGGGAGATGGTTGATGGTGTCATGTAGATGTGCAGTAAGGTTTCAGAATTTTGATTTTGCCCCGGGGAGTCAAATCAGTAGCCTGATCATCTTTTAGGAGAGTTAAATATTTTGAAAATTAGGTAAAACATCAACATCATAGGGTAAAAAATCATAGCATGCTGGTAAACATCTTGAATTCTTACGAGTATTGTACATGTCAAATGTGAAAGTCATATCTCTTCTCAATCCAAAGTTATAAGCAAATGCAACATTTTGAAAAGTAGGGTAAGCTTCAAGGTCAAGGTCACAGATTCATGATTTATTTAGAAAGGTCTCAACATAGGTAATAATATACACGCATGTATAATATGAATTCTTTCAAAATGATGAATTTAAAACAATGTAATTTTTTTGCAAGTAGGTCAAACTTCAAGGTCATGGGTAAAAAAAATCATGGCATTGTCACAGGTAAATACTAATTATACATATGTTTAATACAAATGCCTTGTCTCTTCTCATTCAATAGATATGACTGTGATGACCAAGGTTAAATCGACAGACTGACATACAGATGACATATACTGATTTCATGTGAATTGGTTAAAATTGGCCCAGTGGTTGTAGATGAGTTAAAAATGTAAAGTTTCCATACAAACAAATGGACGGCAGACGTAATGTGATAAAAAAAAACCTGAAAAGCTCAAATGAGCTAAAAACATAGGATTCACATGTATTTTGTAAAGGTTACCATGGTTACAGTGTTTGAAAAAGCTTTTTTTTCATGCAATTTTTTGAGAAACTGAAAATGTATGACATATGTATCCATTGTTGAAAAAACTGAACATTTCAGAAAACAGTATCATTGAAAGTAGTTAATCAAGGTGTTTTGAGTAGCAAAATAAAGCAAGTAAACTTTTATAGCTAATTCAACCATAGAACTTAGTCAATTTTAAGATGCACAATCTTTTCAAATCTTATAATACATGTAATTATTTTAAAAATATTTATGTAATCATTTCTGATTCAAGGGAGAACAAGAGATACAACCAACATGTTCATGTTTTATGTTATATTTAGTAATTTGTTTGTTTGTTGTGAAAACATCTCTATCGGGAATTTTTCCCTCATATGGAGACACTGCCACTTAAAAGTAATGAAGACAAGGTGTGTTTGTTAAACACTGATGCCTACGTATGGCAGCTTATGGCGAAGAATGAAGTTTCTCAAATGTATGTCAAACTCAAAGGTCAAGGTCAAAGGGTTAAAATTGTTGGTATCGAAAGAAAGTCTTGTCACAAGGAATACACATGTGAAATATAAAGAAATCCCTAGTACTTCCTGTTCAAAAGTTAATTGCCTAGGTTAATTTCTTCTTTTTAAGTGGGTCTAACTCTAGGGCCAAGGTCAAACATATTTATACCTGTTTACTGAAAGTTTACAATGAATACACATGTTAAGCATGAAAACCCTAGCACCTACTGATAAAAAATTTAAGCCAAATTACTGATCAAATTTCTGCAGACAAACAGTCAGACATATTAATTTATAAACACAAGAAACAAAATATGTATATTATTATAGTCATATGAGAAAAAAAATTCTATTTTGGAGTCACAAGATCAGTTGCAATTTCACGAACAGGGAGTGGCTAGGGAGATTGGACCTCCCCTCCACTGGGGTTTGCTTTCTTATTTAAATAAGACTATATACTGAAGCAAATAAAAAATTACTTTGGACATCATCCCCCTTAGAAAACATTGACCCAACGATCCCACTATCATTGTTTTTATTTTGTTTTCAGTTTTTTGTCTTTGCTTGCGAGAAAATTCTGGGCTGACTTTTTTTTTGACTGAGGTGTGAACCCCCCTCCCCCCTCCTGACAAAAATCTAGATCTGCACCTGTAACTGAATGTCACATCGACAACGGGAGATAACTTCACAATGTGAAATTCGACTATACTGTGGCATGCGATAATCTTAGAACCTAATCTAAATTTTGCATTTCGGTTCATTTTACCCTAATCTATACTTAAAATTGTACTTACCGACTGTCATAGGTCCTGTGAACTTCATGAAATATAATCCAATTATAACACAAAATGATTTTTTCAATACACATCACACTGCAGCATGTGCATGCTATCCTATTTGACAAACCTTGGCTAAATGCAGATGAAGTACGAATCGGCCGAGGTATGCCGAGTGGCGCTTAATCTAAAAATATGATAATGGGTGACGCAACCCAATGTAATGTAGAAATTTTCCAAAAGGCGTTTACATGTAAACATGTATACTGTAAATCTGGAAATTTTTACGTTGATTTTATTTTGCCGAATCTGGGTCAAAATGCTGTTGATTATATTTTTTACGTTTCAAAATTTTGCGAATGACCACTACTTTGTTTACATTTTCTTATTGTTGAATTATTTTTAAGACAAATATTTTTGTGAATGCAATGAATTTGCAAAGAATGACTGCACTTAAGCTATGAGAGTTGGATCCCGATGTTTTGCGCAAAAGAAAATTCCAAAATTCATTCAATTTATGCTTTATAGGTATAAAACATTATCTTAAGAGCAGGATTTGGTATATTATATTATATGAAAGTATTAAACAATGCCGAGCGACACTAGCTTTTGAGACGGGGGTCTAATAGTTTTGTCTCATTTCTATTGTTATTCATATGCATACCAGTTTTCAACGACTTTGTTTACATCGAGTCGCAACTTGGCCATTTTTCTTATTTGCACAGAATGTGTATGTTAACCTAAACTTACATGTATATATACCCAAAGGACAATGTTGGCCAAGTTGCGGCTCATATCTAATTTTTAAAAAATGTCCCCAAACTAGAGG
>NW_026919602.1:0-15728 GCF_032062105.1 Saccostrea cuccullata
GATTGTGATTTAAATAAGAGATCAAAGCTAGAAGTAAAGTTACGTATTCGAATGGTTATGTGTTTTTCAACTAATTTTGATAATGTTGGAAGAATGGATATTGGTCTGTAGTTCCCTGGATCTGCGTGGTCGCCATTTTTGAAAATAGGAGTGACTTTCGCTTGTTTTAAACAGTATGGAAATACCCCATTAGTGATGCTAGAATTTATAAGATGTGTAATAGATTTGATAGAATAAAATTTTCGTAATTATCTTAGGTACACTGAATTGCACAACAAATGAAAAATTACTTTTGTATATCACTTAATATGTTTTACCGTGTGACCGTTGGGGTGAGCGCAGTTGTAACTTCAAAAATACACATGAAACGTTGATCCGCAACTTCAAACGTCAAGTCGCACGAGACATCTAGACTTGACGTCACTCGAGAGCTCGTCGGGATTTACGGAAACAGCCGAGCGTCTAGTTGAAACTATAGACCTAGTGCAATTTTTGTCGAAAAACATTGTAAAGTTATTTTTTTTGACGTCACACGACAGCTCGTCAGGATTTACAGAAACAGCTGAGCGTCTAGTTGAAACTATAGACCTAGTGCAATTTTTTTCGGAAAACATTGCAGAGTTATTTTTTTTTTTGTTTCTTTGAAAGATTTCTACAAACTGAACGCCTTTTATGCTGAACTTATTATTTATTTATTTGCGCAAAGGATATTGGGTAGTAAATGAATTCTGGGAAGGTTTCACACAAAAATTTGCCTGACGTATGTATAGATTTCATTTTCAATTTCCTCTTTCCTTACACCTAAGTCTATTTAGCTCGCTGCGCTCCCTATAACAAACCTTTGATCTTTTTCCAAGAAATACTTTGTCCATGTCTAACTAGATTTGGACTAGTGGTTCTGGAGGGAAATTGAAAAGTGAAAAAAAAATAATCACAAACGGGCACTTTTCAGTCACATAGGTTGATTTAAGCTTTTGGCTTAGGTGATTTAAACGTTTTTTCCCCTTATGCTGTATCTACATATATATTTCCTACAAATTTAAAATTACTGTTTTGTTTTTGATTGATTGAGTGCAGGTGATAGTCCAGTTTTAGAATTCTCTAATACAGAACCTTCACCATATACATGTAAATGTCATTAAATGTAGAGCAACGTGTTTGAAATAATTTATATGTTTGAAATCCTTTGATGGAGAGAGTGTTACCGTGCTGCAAGCTATCTGTCACGATTTTCTGACGATGAAAAATGATATTCCTCTCTGGGGAAAATGAAATAATCTATGACGTTATTAAGTTCGGAAAGTGAAAAAGGGTTTATAGGTAGCACAACAACTGAACAAGTATTTTAAAAAAGACAATTAGTCTTTCAGTCTCTACTTGAGATTTTTTATGCAAATATTTCTATAATTCAATTTCTTTCGTCATACATGTGAGTGACCAAGTTGTCATTAAATGTTTGCAACTTTCCGTATAATAACAATAAGGTAGGATCGAGCTCTATGCATAAAACGTACACATATTTTAATAAGTATTTGTTAAAGAAATATCTATTGTGAGGTATCTGTTATTTTCATTCAATACTAAAATAGATATATACTGAACAAAGTTTCCAAGTTTTCACTCCAATAAATGTTTTTATTCAAAAACTACACGATACAATGGTTTGATATTTTCAAATTATATTAACCATTGAGTCTTATCAACAATTTTTGAAAGAAAACTCAATAATCACCGATGAAAACCAATTTCCCGTGAGGAAACTTAAAAACAATAAATCTGTACTTTGCGGCACGTGTTTTGTGTAATCAGCTTCTTTTTATGACCATTATCAATATTAAACAACTGATAAAACTATATAAAAAAACATAAAACATGGGCAAAATGACCATTTAGGGAGGAGGGAAAGTCGTTGGAATTTTGATATCTGGATAATCCTTACGACACGTTTTATTCACTTTCATTTTTGTGTTTATTTGTCCTTGATATTACTTATAAAAATTTAACAAAAATTTTACCAAACCGGAAGTGATCTAGATCTTGGTCCGAGGCCAATGTTTTGCGTCAATCCAGACTAAATGATTATTATACATGGCCCTAAACCATTTTAGAAACATTTCAATCAGCACCTTCAGTGGTATGAAAATTGCTCATAGCAGTCCACTGTCATCTCAAACAGTCTGAATCATTCATAGAGAGGTACACTTGCGTGCAAGACGCCCAAGGAGGGTCTGAATGTTGACCAAAAAGCATCTGTTTGAAGCACTTACCTGCTTAATCCCTGGATCTGAATTCCATTGAACACATTGCACTTTTAAAAGGAATGTTAAAGCCCCCCCCCCTTCCAGACAATTTCAACGGTTTAGAAAGATCCATGCAGTAGATGTTGCAACAGATAGGTCAACCTCCTATTCAAAGGGTACATGGTTTCCTTGAGAAAAGGCTGTCTTGCAGTAATAAGAGCGAATGGAGGTCTTATTCTATAGCAATTATTTTATGTGAATTTTCATGTTGAGGGTACATCATGTCCTTGACACTTTGCTTTCAAGTCTGACGAAAAACTTACATGAAATTTTCGCAACATGAACTGAAATATGTAAAATTGACCGTGAATTGAATACCCCATTCATATGCATACGACGAAAATTTACTTATGTGTGCAAATTTACATATGAGTAAATATACACACGTAAGTAAAAGTTAATTTGCTATGCATTCAGACGAGATTTATGTACTGTATATAAATCCTTGATTTTTATATAAAATAAGGAGATCCACAGATTCAGAATTGTGGATTTTTATAGAAAAAGGTTATTTTATTACTATTTCGGTATAAGACTAGCTTTTGAATGTTCCTCAAAGAAACTAGGGGGAAGTCCTATCCATTTATTTTTTGGTACGGATAAAAGCGAACTTTTAGGAAAAGTTTACACATGAAAAAAGGAAAATTAATGAAAATCATTGTTTAAAGTTTGTTAATGCTTTGGTCTTGGTCCTTAAGACTATAGAAGAGCCGTTGGGTGTTGAGAAAAAGATGGCTGTTGCCATCTATTGGTTGGTTTCTTCAGCAGAGTAAAGGACGATTGGAAATCTTTTTGGTGTTTGGAAATCTACAGTACATCAAGTTTGCGAGTTCATTATGAAGTATCTGATTGAATATTACATATGTTTTCCAGGAGAATGAAATGGGCAATCGATTTAAAAAAAATTAAAACAAAACAAATATGTGAATTGGAAATAAATACGAATCCCCATGAATCATGGAATACTTAAAAATGCTTATTTTCAACAGTGTTGTTGAAATTCCTGTAACATCAATTTACATGTCAGTAGCTTGCCTTGGTTTAAAATCAAAGAAAGGTAGAAGAAAGTCAATCTGTGATGGGGCCCGCCCGATTGATGCAATGCCTATACCTATCACAGCTCCGGAGCATTCCCATGAAGACTACTCAGTACTGTACTTGAATAGTAAGGGGACTACTTATTGATCTTGCAGGACACACGTTTGCGCGACCAGCTATATTTTTATAATTTAGAGGCATAATCATAAGTTTGCCAGAAAGGGTGCAAGATGTGCATGTTTTTGCAAATTCAAATTTATCTCAGGGGAGACTGGAGATATGTTGTGGATCCTTGTTTTCAAAGTTGAAAAAGCCATTTGTTGAAAGATTTATGCTAGTACAACCCGGCGTATCCTTTAAAGTCTTTAAAGCAGTACCCTTATCAAAACTCTAAATTTTTACTTTCAGCTGTCCTTGAAGTACATGTACAGCAAAGATGACCATAAAAAATGCAGTTTTTTTTCTTTTGCTCTCTAGCCGCCATGTTAACAGACTGATATTATACACTTTACAATGCATAAACCGAAACAACACTTAAAACATAGATTTATGCAATAAACAAAACAAAATACATACATAAGTAAATTTACTGCGTGTTCATACGACAAAATTTACTCAAAAGAACTAATAATTTGCGACAACATGTATGCAAAAGTTAATTTGCACCTAGTCCTGACCAGGTGTGTTTACTCAACTGTGCAGAATTTACATATGAGCAAATCAGTTCATACGACAAAAATTGCACATGTGAGTAAATTTACATATGAGTAAAATATACTGAGGTATGCAAATCATGTCGTATGAATGGGGTAAAAGAAATAATTCACTGTTTGCATTTTTTCTTTCTATTTAAATGTTGGGTGAATACTTAGAAGTTTGGCTCTGTGTACTGTATACAAGGTTAGTTTTGCCCCGTTTATTTTCGCCCTCCACACCTGCGAAGAAATTTGTTCAGTGTTTAATTCGCCCAGTCACAGTTCTGTTTAAGAAATCATCCTAAGTGTATTCTCTAAATTTGCGCCGTTTTAAATTCACCCAGCTGAGGGTAGGGAAAAAGGGGTGAAAATAAAACGGGACCGAAAATTTCCCTGTAAACAGTATACTTAAAACATGAATACAAAATATTCAAACATGTACATGCAAGTTCTGACAAACAAGCTATTTTTTATGCTTTTAAAGTCTCCGTGAAAACAGCTTTACGCATTTTTTTACTTGTTTGTAAATCGAACCATCGTTTGATCGTCTTTTGCTTTATATCATTGGTTATAAAAAAACTCAGCTTGTCTTATTAACACATAGTGCTCACGACGAATACAACCGGTCTACAAGGAACGACTACTCCTCTTAGCTGCCTGATCCAAATTCTAGAGTGTTTTTATGTGTTTTTGTGTCTCCCCCAGCAACGATTCATTTTTTAAACTGGATTTATGAGGTTTATCACTGTTCGTTAGCAACAACTTTTATATTTAAAGATAGTTACAATTCAGCTAAATACCGAGGTCTTTATACTATGCTAATATAGATAAATAACAAAATCTACATGTACATAATCACAAAGAATTTGAACATTTACATAATCGTAAAAGATAAGAAATGACTGCTTTATGTTTACATTGTATTAAATTTTTTCTAACTTCTCAATAATTTTAAATGCTTAACGGCTTTGTTTGTAAAACTTTACATATAGCTATTTCTTCGGATTATTTTGTATCTTAATCCTCTCTACATTACTTTTGTTGCATGTATACTTGATGATTATGTGATTCAAACGACTCACCAAAATGACAAAATAAAAGGAAAAATTTTCATAAGTTTTGTTTAGCAAGAAAATATTTATCAAAGATAAATAGATGTTGCAATCGTGTCTGTATTATCGTTGGAAACAGCATAACAGTGAAACCTTTAGCAATATGCTCGTTATACTCCATTTAAATTGAATTATAGTTCCTTCGTTCTTTTTTTCTTCAAAATATTGACCTTCTATTTGAATAAAGAAATAACATATAGATAATATTAAAAATGGGACAAATATAAAATCGCATAATAAAACCATATATGATATACATTACAACAAAATAGATAAATGGTTATCTTTCCAAAGATAAATATCAAATATCATTTTTATTTTACTTTCTAAGAAAAAGGCAACAGTCAATTTTGTTACAATACAGTTTGGTATCTTTCCTCGGGCTCTTCATATTCACGGCTGTTTCTGTTTTGTATTGTATAATACGTAGCATATTAGTATATTTATCTCTATCTGCATCCTTTTTTATTTGCTTAAAAATAGTTCCTCTTTTAAGTAAACCAGATTTATTTTAACAAAAGCAAAAATAAATTAAGATTGCAATAGAACATCTTCAGAAAAAAAAATATGACTTATTCGGCATTTTTATTTTCAACTCAGTTTTTGCAAGATAGAATCTAAATTATAGCATCAGTTTTCAGATTTACACAAAACATGTACGAGGGTTATTAAAAAATTTGTAGACAATGTTTCTCATCGTCACATCATTATTACAATATTATAGATCAACACATTTTTGTAAATAAAAAAAATATTTTGTCGAAGGGTGAGGTTTCATTCAATTTGATGAAAGAGAACTCACTTTAGCCATTTTTTAAAAGCAACATGTTTTGTTACCACGGAGCAAGGTAAACCAGCATTGTAACGTCAAAAAGAACTTTGAGAAAATTTCTCAAAATTACTCTCAGACTGCAATTTGATTTCCTGCACGGTTTGTAGCGTCTTCTCTATTCATAAAAACGTGTCATTAACACTTACATGTAACACATAGTTTGCAAACAATTGTGCAAATACGTACATGAAATAGCTCAAACTAGATTGTCAGTGTTTTCAAATTCTTTACCGCGTAACTCTATTAGTTCCGCAACAGTAAAGCGCACATCAAGTATCAAAATTAATGCCGTTCCTAAATCATTTGATTTTTCAAGATTTTTAACTATAACATGTTTCTTTGCAGACCATCCATCGTCCGATTTAAACTCGCTACCACTAAAAAAATTCTTTTTATACAAATACACGGCTTATTTCAATATACATTTCTTGGTTTATTCATATTTTTTAAGTTTATTACAGAAGTTTCCCGAATACAAAGCAAACTTTTACTCCTACTCACTGCTATGTGACGTCCTCCTACGTCATAGTTTTTTGCCTTTTTTAAATAAGTAAGTATGTATTTAGAAACAGATATCTTTTAAGCGGAGCAATTAATTACATTACCTCATAGCATCTTCAGTAGTACAGCAAGATTTAATTTAAACATGTAAAATCTATTTTGTTTCAGCTTCATTTACATGTATTAAAGGTTCATGTATGACTATAGCTACTCTAAAGTGGAAATTAGTAAATTACTCAATCTTGAAGTTGCTCTGTGAACCAATTTTTGCTGTTCTAAATCTTTAATAATTTTTATAAATATTAAAATATATTACATTTTTTTACTTAAATTATTCGAATTTGTTGTAAAAATATGTGTACCAAATCTGGATATAATATGACGTTAAATAAAAAAGTTCCTACAAAAGTCTACGAACTTTTTGAATTACCCTCGTACTTGTGTATTCTTCTTACATGTACCTTCGAAATATCACTATTAATAACAAATTTAATCTCAGCTGATCTACCAAGGTCAACTGGGATCACAATGGAAAAGAGAGAGATTCTGAAGTGGTTCTATCTCTGCCATTCTGATGTTAAGTGTCGGTCTCTTAAAATATCATACGCTGAGCAACACTGGTTAAAAATTGGTTTTTAATTTATCAATTTTTACTCTGTTGAACAATTATACTTATTCCTATAAATCTAAAAAATACATTTACTTTTTTAATTTACTTCAAAATCTAGCATATTCAATAATGAGAACTACACCTATAAGTGTTTTTTTTTCTTTTAAATTCTTTAACAATCACCACTAATGTTGCAATAATCTACCCGTAGATGATATTTACATGATAAACACGTTCCATTTTCATTACAGTAATTATCTTACTGTAATTAAGGTAGGATTCTTCTTTGGTTTCTGACTAGATGAAACATTCAAAGTATGTTTGCTTATATGTCTTATATATTGAGGTGTAAGGAATTTAAAAGACCATATTTTTCTTTCCTCGTCAGAAATGTACAACTTTAAATAGAAATAGTAAACTGCGTTTGAAAACTAGCAGGGACTATATTTTTGGCGGAATGGTGGCGTATAAAAAAATATCTTCTTTTCTGCCTTTCAAAATTATAATAGAACAATGAATTTAGTTATAATTTTTACACAATCGAAGACTTGGAGAAATGTTCAAATGTAAGTTAGATTGATAATGAGAGACTAAACTTTCAAAATATATCAAATAAATATGATTTTTCAAACAAACTAGAACTTTGTTAGCTTTTAAACTCTTCCTATCAAAGTGAAGATTTGAGCCAAAAATCCATAAAAAATATTTTTTCTCTCTTAGTAAACGATCAAAACTTTTTGTTTTTGTATCATTTTGTATACTTATAAGAATACTTTATTATATGTGAAAATGAGAAAAAGTTAAATAAGGAAGCATTTGAAAATAACTAATATATCCTAAAAAAAAAAAAAGAAGAAGAAAAACAGAGAAAATTCTGATTAGCCAATATCAAGTTGAGTTAAATTATTTATGTAAATTTGGTAATATCATGCCTACCGCAAAAGTTGAAATATAACAAACAATGTATACTGAGTGAGAATTGTCATTTATTAAATGACAATAAGTATATAACACAGATAAAGTTAAGGGGAGATCACCGGGATATTTCCTGAGTACAAAGAACAATAAATTTGGCAACGGTATCTCCCCTGTTGCAAACAAACATTACTTTGGCAAAAATATTTTGACAAATAAAAAGTATATAAACCACAAAGTTGTCAAAACAAAAAGCTGCCACCAAAAGCAAACTGCTATGAAAAGCTGTTTGCAAAAATTATAGTATTAATTTCACTGTTGTAGTTGTGCTGACAAAAAACGTGTCCTTTAGTGTGTTTTTATAATATTAGAGCTATCATTAAGAAGATGTTCACATGATATATTATCTGCGTTTTAAGTTGACATCTACATTGTATATAAGATGTAATAGGGAAAGACGGCAACTTAAGACATTTATTAGAAAGAATTCATGCCACTTCACTTTTGTCCTTAAAGTTATTTAATTTTTCTAACTACAATTTTGAATGAAGCCATTTTTGTTAACCAAACTCCATGTATGATCTTTTCAATTTGAGGTCGAGGAAAAAGTATCTGGGACACGTTCTCCAAAAGTTCTGGAAACATCGTTGATGGATCAAACGGAGATAAGGCCAGCGACTCTTACGATAAATACAAAGAAGATGTCCAGTTACTGAAGCAACTGGGGGTAGGGGATCGTTTGATTAGAAGGCAATTTTAACTTTAAAGAATCTCTACCAGCCCATTTTAAATTATGTTTTACTATCTTACAATTATATAAGTTTTCTATTGAAAAGTAGGACATGTCATCGATATATACATGTACATGTATGACTAACAATAGGTCCAAAATTTAGGTGAACGATTGAAGATTGAAATCACAGTTCTTATTTCAAATTTTATCCCTGGCCTGAAGATTTTTAAGCAATAAATTATTTATATTCTTGTTTACTATAATGGCATTTACTGAACTATTTAACTAAAGGTAGGGATTTAATACTTATATAAATTCCTTTTTCTAGGTTACGCACTATAGATTCTCCATTTCATGGAGTCGGGTCTTACCAAATGGTACCCTGAGTTGGAGGAATGATAAGGGAATCGACTTCTATAAAAATCTTGTTAAAGAATTAAAAGACAACAACATAGAACCCGTGGTGACCCTCTATCACTGGGACCTACCACAGAGCCTACAAGATATTGGTAAAAACACTTCATATTTTCTCTGTACTCACATAAAACAGACATCAATTTCATCTTCTATTTCAAAGGGGCATGTTTTTTCAGATGAAAATAATTGTTTAATTATAAACCACAATACAATTTTAAAAAATAAACTGAAATTTCTATTGTAAAGGCGGATGGGAATCGCCTAATACTATAACCCGTTTTGAAGAGTATTCTAGATTGATGTTTCAACAACTGGGTTCCCAGGTAATAATTTTTTCCTTTATACCTTTTGTATAATGTGAAATAGGTACATGTGCATGTTATTATTAATAACAGATCTTGTAACATTTTGTTACGTGCGCAGTTTGAATAGTCGATGGTGATTTTGCAAATACATTCCAACTCAAATTTCAAGCGAAATACGAAGAGGATGTTGGTACGTAATGATCAATAAAATTATTGATATTAACCTACAGGTGAAGATGTGGATCACAATCAACGAGCCCTATGACATCGCTTGGTATGGATATGGAACCGGAAGTCAAGCTCCTGGAGTAAAGAGCCCGGAACTAAACCCTATACTGTCGGACACAACTTACTTATAGCGCATGCTCGGGTTTACAAACTTTATAAAAGGGATTTCGCCACTCAGGGAGGAAAAATAGGAATTGCTCTTAACTCAGACTGGAAAATGTCAAAAACGAGTAAAACTGCAGATGTACAAGCTGCAAAGAGAGCTTTAGATTTTATGCTAGGTTGGTTTGCAAATCCAATATTTGGGAATGGCGATTATCCAACAGAAATGAAAACCAGAGCAGGAGGTCGTCTGAAAACACTAACAGCTTCTGAGAGAAATGATATTAGAGGTGACAACAATAATTAAATGTACATTTGGATATGTTGTTTCATTAATAAATTGCTAAAGATAAGGTATTTGAATATGCTTTATTCGTTTTATCATAAGGTATTTGAATATGCTGAATTGGTTTTAACAAACAGGTTCATCCGATTTCTTTGGAATCAACCACTATACCACAAAACTTGTTGAAGACAGTCCATCAACGATAAGTGGTGACAGCTATGTTAAAGATCTCGGCGTGAAGGAGTCGTTTGATCCAACATGGGAAGGGTAATAGAACTCTGAAAAAAGATGTTCAAAAGAAGCTCTAATTTGATTTCACGAAATGTTACATGACTGAAAAAAAATTACCATTTTTTCAATTAATTCTTTTTTAAATTACCATTTTTTCCAATCAATTTTTTTTTTTACAAATGCTATTGATTTTATAAGTCATTTTTTGCTTTTAAATATATTCTGCTGTAGCATTGATATGTTATTCTCAGATTGTGTCAAACACATTTAAATAAGTTTGTGTTAGTAAAACAGATATAACTTTGCAAAGATGGTACATGTATATAACAGAAAATATCAAACTTGTAATGATGATTTTTATGCTTTATGTAATAGAATATTCTGCTTTTAAAAATTGACGTTCAAAACGAGTAATTGAGTAAGTTATAATTAGTCAGTAAATGGTTATGAAAATCGCCCAATTTTACAATTAAATTCACAATTATATTGCATTTAATGCAAGTAGATTTTTAAGTTTTGTTGATATAAAAAAGACTATTATTTCAAGACATCTACATATATTTATTAAAGACCAAAAGATAAGAAAATATACCCCGAAGGAATTCGAAAACTTTTGAAGTACATAAAAGATACGTACAACCCCTCAACTATCTACGTCACAGAAAACGGGGTCGGTGACTGTGGAACAATATTAGACGAGACGAGGGTGAACTACCTGAGAAATTACATCGACCAAGTTCTTACTGGTAAGATTTAAATATTTAAAAATTATTATGAAATATCTTAAAACGTTTCTAACCTTTTACTTCACATTTATATAATTATCTATTACAATTTCAGCATATGCGTTGGATAATGTGAATGTAAAGGGTTACTTTGTGTGGTCTTTACTGGACAATTTTGAGTGGGGAGCTGGTTACACCAAGAAGTACGGACTTTACAAAGTGGACTTTGAGAGAGACAGTCGGGACAGAACTCCGAAGGCTTCGGCAAATTTTTACAGGGACGTCATCAGCCATAATGGATTTCCTGCATGTAGGTCTTTTTAAGGGCAAAATACATTAGCGTGCACGTGAGATATTCTTTTCGCACATAAAATGATTTGTATATAAGGAATTTATCCACCAAGTGAGCTCTTTTTCTTCTGTTTAAGCAAAGTTGATAATTTTAGCTTAGTTACTTTTAATTTCTTTTTTGATAATTAAGATTTTATTCTGAAAAAATTTAAATATTAACAAAAATATCAAAATATTTTAACAGCTTGGATGACATCGGGGACTTCATATTACATCAACCTCGTGTATCATACTTTGATATTTTACTGAAAGGAGAAACCACGTAAAAATTTTAACGAAAATTATCCTCCATCAAACCCCAGAACTACCCTCCTCAGTTTTTGATTGTTTTCTGCCTGCCTCTGTCGCCTGTACTTTTCATTTTCCCACATTTTTTGTGGACAGGCAGGTTGTGTTTTGTAGGGATTTGAGAAGTTGATTTTTATGTAATTTTAGGTTATGTTTGTTGAGAGGTAAGAATACATATAATACTTATTGAAGATAACACTTTGCTTGTCAATTTTTCTAGTCTTTTCTGACCCCAAATATTTGTACTAGTTTCATATTCGTCATTTTATAAATAAATGACATTTTTTCAATTCAACACTGTGTTACTGGTGATGCCTGTCTGGTCAAAAAACAAGCTTAGTCAACTCGGCAAGATATTTCTGCAATCAACGAAATATAAAAGTCTTTATGTTGCAGAGCGTAAGCTCAAATAACTTTAGGGTTTTCTGGGTAAACATACTGTGCCAGTTTTGTATTTTCTTGCCCTTAGAAACGCATGTTAAAGAAGATATATGTTTGGCAAACTAGCTTTTACTCAGAAAGGAAAACTCAGCTTCTATCATTACAAGTTAACTGCTTTAAAAGTGATATATTTAATGGTTTAGAAGCATACTTTTGTGCATAATAATGCCTACAACGCTTATTCATTTATCCCTCTTTCTAGCGAAGGTTGCTTAAAATAACTCTTATTTCTAAAACTACACATACGCCTCTTAAAGATGGAAAAATAAAATCACTTAAGGTTTTTAAAAAACTTAACATTTTTTAATGTACATGTATAATACAATACTCATTTGAAGATATGGTGTTCATTGTATTCATAAGATTGCTTCCACGTGATTAACCTTTCATTTATGCATACAATTAATTATCCAATTTTTTAACTTTCGATATTTCAGGAGGCTGAGGGTCAACAAATTAGCCACCAGATATAACTTAATTTTTTTAGAAATGATATCTGAAGCTGTAAACTATCATTTAGGAAAAAAATTTCATATTTAGTTCTAAAATTTGTTCATTTTTGTATATCTTCATATGGAGCTCTTCTTCTAAAGGAGATCAAAATACTCTGAAAATGGCCACTACCACCAAGACCCTTTAAATCTACAATCTCGGTTCCTTTTTGTTTTTATTTTTTGTGTGATTACCAGTTGACAACACCTAATACCTACACAAGGAGCACACGGCGGGTGTGACCGGTCGGCAAGTCACTCCCCCATGGCACCTGATCCCACCTCTGATGTTTTGGAGGTCCGTATTTGCTCTGCCCCTATTTTGTATTGTCTTATGGACTTTGATATTGAATACTGTTCGTTCTCTCCATAGTCTTCACGTTAATTCTGGATTTTTAATTAAAAAACATTAGTGATCGTTTCATAAAAAGCAATCACTGTTCGTTTCACTGCTCCGCCTTTTTTCCTTGCAATAGAAAAAAAATGTAGTTCTTTTTCAGGTTCCTTTTTTAAAAAAAATTATGCTGCTATTTTTTCAATAAAAGCATTATAATTTTGTTTAAGGTAGATTTCCAGAGTTTTTACTTTACTCTAGTCATTAAAATTCTCCTTGAATTCAAGAAAATGGAAAACTAAAAAAAAATGAAAAATCATGTGTTACATGTTACAACCTTTATTAAGTTTAAATGAATTGAATTCATGTGTGCATTTTCCAAAGTTGTTGGAAATAAACTTCTCTTTTCCCTCAACCGTTAGGCTTAGAGAGTGAGAATGTAGACGTTCATTACATCAGCAGATCCAATATCTGGAATGAAAGACATGCTTTTTATTGCAACCTTTGATTGGTGAGATGATATGAAGTACATTAAGAAAAAAATACTAAGTAATAAAAGATATAACTAAATGTCAATTTTGCAAGGAAAATCGATACCTTCGACACTTTTAGATATATTTTACAACACTAAATATTTATTTAAATATTTTGGATATCCCACGGATTGAATATCATAAGACTGAAAATTAATTTTCTTTTTTCAAATTTAAGCAGACTGACTAGTTATAGTCCCTATTAACATATTTTAATTTTTTCCTGATTGCCATTAAATACTGCGGCAGCACATGTTCATATTTAATTTAATAATATACATGTATATGTATTTCGAAAAATATTTTAAAACATTAAAATGTTTTGTCTGATATTTTATGTAAACAGTCGGTATGTAAAAGGAAAAAAAACAGTTAAATAAATAATACATTTTGCACATTAGCTCGATATAATTAGTGCGAATGAATTTAGTAAACATACTAGTGTTCCAGTTCATAGCTTTCGAACTTTTGCTGTACAAAAAGAGTGGTGGGTGATCTCCCTTCTTCTCCCAGGTACACACAGGGATTCTATCTATTACAACTAACCATCCAATATCGTTAGGACATGAGCCATATGATTTGTTGATAAAAAAATGTCTTCCAGAATCATTACTACAAAGGATAATCAAGAAATAAATAAATAATTATATTTTTTGATCACGAGAATGAATAAACATTTCGTTATTGTTTTAAACGATTGTAATAAAAGCAACAACTAGAAATGTGGATACCCGTTCATGGAGAAATAATTAGTCACAGAATTGCTATTTAGATCGGACCAACTGCTGTGTAACAATCTCTCTTTGCTGAACCAGTTCTCTTTGTTACTTCCACTTCCGTCAAATTCCAAGAATGCCACTGTATTTCCTTGAGCCCCAAACACTACGCGAACCTTAAATACATTCACATTCAACGTACATATAATAATTATGTAATTGATTGGGTAATTTATCTAATAAACCTTGGCTCTATACTTTAATTTTAAAAGATACTTGAATTTAAAAACATTATCATATAATGTTTTATCATAGAATGAATTTATTTTTATATTTTATAGTCATTAAACTTTAACAAGTACCATATCATACAAATATTGAAATTTAATGAGGTTTACTCGTACTATATGGACTTGGGCACATCCATTTAGTCCTTAGTAGACCGAGTTCAAAAATCAATATCATGAAATTATATGTATATTTCAGCTGAGGAAAACAATAGTATAGAAAAAGGTTACCCAACCGTTTACTCATGAATGAATATAATCTTCGGTACTGTTGTCTGTCTGGTTTACGTGCATTTCATACATGATTACATTTAAGGAATGAATTTAATAGCTACCCAAGTTATACTGTACAATCTGAGGTGGATCAGTTCACGTTTTATAAACGTGAAAATCGGTTTATAAAAAGCGTAAACTGTTCCAACCCGGTTATACTTGTATAACTTGAGTAAGTATTAAATTCATTCCTTATTATTTAATTAATGTCCATCATTAAAGTAAAAATTAAGACAATTTCTTCATCAAAAATGTCTTCAAATTGTGCATATTTCAAATATAACGACAAGCAGATTAATTTGCTTTTGAAGTAAGTCAATATGATGAAGGCAATACGGTTTATACGGTATAATTTTTTTCTTTTAAGAATCAAATGAGGCGTTACAAACAAAATAAAATTTTTGATTAATTAATAGTATCGTATTATAAATTGTGTTTACTTAAGTAGTATAACGGGCCTAGATGGGGGGTTCAACTGAGTGCACTTTTGGGGCTGTGGGGGATAGGGGGTTCAACTGAGTGCAGCCCCTGGGGGGGGATAGGGGGGTCAACGGAGTGCAGCCCCTGGAGGGAATAGGTGGGTCAACGGAGTGCAGCCCCTGGAGGGGATAGCCCGGTCAATTCATTACATATAATCCCCCTAAATACGGGGTGTGTGTTTACATTATACACTATACGCTGCTGCTACTACTATTTTGGCAGCGACTTTTATCCCTGTTGCATCATCTGTAAGAGCCCTGTGCAAAAAAAAAAAAAAAAAAATACGATAGACCTACGTTTTTTTTTATGCTGACTACACAGGTATTACTTGGCAGCGATTCAAGTTTGTTTAGGGCCGTGTGCAAAAAAATATGCTTACCTATGCATTGTGACGTCATCCACTGTATAAATACGGCTTTTCTCCTACTTTCAGCTCATTCTACTGTCAGATCCAGCTCCCTGCCTGTGGGGGGTCATGGATTCTACTAGAGAAAAACAGTTACA
>NW_026919603.1:0-15901 GCF_032062105.1 Saccostrea cuccullata
TTTTAAAAGATAAAATGGACTTCTACAAGAGGATGGTACCATGCACATGCATACACATGCGTGTACATGTGCTGCAATCTGATTGGCTGAAACTTTAAACAGCTATAACTCCCTTAGTTTTCACCAAAACGGGGTGGAATTTAGAACATAGATAGATGTAATGGACTTCTACAAGAAGGTATGGTCACCATGCTCATGTATACACGTGCGTGCACGTGAAATGAGTAAAATCAAACATACATTTGATGAGCGTATTTTTTAAATAATTTTGGATTAAATACTTTAATATTCAGTGTATTAAAAATATAATTTGTAGACAAGATGATATGGTCATGACGCAAATGCATTCACATGTGCACGCGTGCAATGCTAAAGTTTAAATGATTTTTGTACACTTCTTTGTAAATGTTGTTAAAATCTCAGATGCATAGAGCTAGTTTGTCTTATTTAATGAAGCTTACAGGGAATATGGCCCCCAAAAAGGTAGTTGGGGAGCGTTTGGGAACATCTGTAACGGTCCCCGTTACAATTAGCACTAGTTTCTTTCAATATAATGTCTAATTAGAAATTTCTAATTGTGTAAAATGTTGATGATTAATGTTGAATCTAACAAATGTTTCCCAGAAACTTAAACAAAACCTCATATGTTTATAAAACTTTGCAAAAATTCTATTGAACTGAAAGTTCCATTTTTCACCAATATATATATGCATGCGTTTGCATTGATGCCTAAATATTAGGGACCATATTTTACTCCAACCTTGAAAAATGTCTTCACTCACTATGACGCAACATTTCAATTCCGAATGTTGGGTCATGACCCCCCCCCCCCCCCAGCATCAGTTTAGATTGACAGGTATATAATTTAAGAGAAAAATCATGTCTTCTGTTAAAATTACTAAGACTTTACAATAACCTTGGAACTTAAATATAGAAACATAGAAATATGAGAAACTGAAAATAAATGTTAACATTTTTATACCCCCCGCAAACGAAGTTTGGGGGGTTTTATTGTAATCACTTTGTCCGTCTGTCTGTCTGTCCATCTGTCCGTCTGTCTGTCTGTCCGTCTGTCCGTCTGTCTGTCTGTCCGCCTCTGTCTGTCTGTCTGTGCAAACGTGTCCGGTCCATATCTTTCTTACAGAGGAACATTATAATGTACTACTCCACACAAAGATTGCTAATAACCTAAGGGTGTGTCATGACCTTGACCCAAGGTCATTTGGGGAAGTTCAAGGTCACTGGAAGAAAAATTTCATAATTTGTGTCCGGTCCATATCTTTCTTATGGATAAACTTGGTAGGTTCTCATTTCACACAAAGATTGCCCATGACCCAAGGGTGTGTCATGACCTTGACCCAAGGTCATTTGGGGAAGTTCAAGGTCACTGGAAGAAAAATTTCATAATTCGTGTCTGGTCCATATCTTTCTTAAGGATAAACTTGGTAGGCTCTCATTTCACACAAAGATTGCCCATGGCCCAAGGGTGTGTCTTGACCTTGACCCAAGGTCATTTGGGGAAGTTCAAGGTCACTGGAAGAAAAATTTCATAATTCGTGTCCGGTCCATATCTTTCTTATTGATAAACTTGGTAGGTTCTTATTTCACTCAAAGATTGCCCATGACCCAAGGGTGTGTCATGACCTTGACCCAAGGTCATTTGGGGAAGTTCAAGGTCACTGGAAGAAAAATTTTATAATTCGTGTTTGATACATATCTTTATCTATAAAAAACTTACTTCTGAAAAACCCAGCGGGGTATTTTGTCCTGATTGGACAGTTCTAGTTTTATTTAAAAAAAGAATATAAAGAAAGTGAATAAAAATTACAATAGAACAGTGTGCGGTTTGCCAATGATATTATGATTATTATAGCTGTGATAGGGATAAGGTTTTATTAAGAATTGTATAACAGCAAGGAAATAATAACATTATTTGGTTGAAATAGTATGTTCGGACTTCAGTAATCAGTATTAGTATATGAATAACTTTTTCTCCAGAGATTAAAGGGAAGAGATGGGGGTTAGGGGCATAGGTAGTTAATGTACCTTGTTTTTTGTATAGATCCTATTAAAATTGATTATAAATATTTTTATGCATACCCATTTAATAATTTCTGTAACAGTGGTGTACAAATATATGTATAAAATATAATCATTGGAAAATTATTTAGACATTTGATGCTAATTCATCAAAAAATTTATATAGCATGTATATGTAAGAAATAGCATTCTTTTGATAATAAATTTTAAAAAATTAAATATAACCCATGCTTTTAAACATTGGGAAGCTCCTTATCCACACCTAAAACAATTTCCTTTTAATACATAGCCAACCATGCAAGTAGGTGTTTGGATAGGATACACATATATACACTACTTACATGGTACAATAAGCACTGATCAGGAAGCGAAATGTATGACCAAAAGCACTTAGAACAAACTATTTACTCTGTATTCCTAAAATGCAATCAGGATGGCCAGTGTTAGTTAAGGTGGTAGTTCTGGGAGATGCAGCTGCTGGAAAAACTAGTCTCATTACACAGTATTCTGAGGGAATTTTTATTGAGGGGAAACAGGCCTGTAAGTTTATACATAATGTGTATTTTTTTTAAATTTAAGTACATTGTTCAGAGGATTTACCTTAAGATTTCATATTTAAGTATATATCATATATATAGCAGCTTTTGAGAAATTATTCTAATATCTGCTTTAAAAAAAACCCTCTGTTTTAGCCTATAGTATCAAATATGATTTTAATTTTTAAAAAAGTATGAATTTCATTGATACAGAAAGTTGTTTTAATTTGAATCTTTATATTATACTGCTTTAATACTATATATGTCTTCTTGTTTCCCCTACAAGTTTGTTGAAATCTTAAATATTTCAAGCTTTTCTAATTAGAGGGATACATTTCTGCAGGAGTAACTTTTAAATTGTAAGAACTACCATTAAAGTTAATATTTAATTTCTTTTCCTGAAAGCTTACAATTGTATCTTATTCTCAGGCTCCTACTGATAGGAACATGGGACCAATATTTTTGCTAGTATATATTTTAGAACTGAAATTAATAAGCAAAGAATTGTGGTTCCCTGCTTTCGGTGTGTTATTGGATGGGCATCTTCGCTAGCCAAGGGTTTCTGATACGCTACTCTCCTCATGAACCCTTGGCATACGCTGATACCGTGAAGTCAAAAGACGATTGTTTTCGTCACGTGATCTCGATTCTATCAGGTACGCACAGATTGCGTCATCGACAGAAATAAACACGCGTGTTTTTAAACAATAAAATGCTTTCTTTGTTTGTTATTACTGGAATGAACGGAAGCAGCTGTTGTAGAAAAAATACATAACCCGCGTAAGCGGGTTATGTAAATTTTTTCTGCAATTGCTGCGATCGTTCATTCCAGTAATAACAAACAAAGAAAGACATTTTATTGTTTATATTTATATCTGTTTAAATAATCAATTAAAGTAGAATTAAAAAGATTAATTATTGTATTAATGATGCGAACCACTGGCGGATTTAAGGGGGCGTGGGGGCGCACGCCCCCCCCCCTAAAATTTTCAAAGTATGATGTGACTAATATTTATAATGCCACATTTTGGTACAAAACTAACCAAATAACTGTTATTCTGCCTGGTTTTATTCTTAAAATACACAAAAATCCAGGAGCTTCCGGGGGCTGCGCTCCCTGGGCCCCCACCATTCAAAGTATGACATAACTAGTATTAAACACGTCGTACTTTGGTACATCACTAACTAATACCACTATTAGTAAGTTATAAGTAATTAAATCGTTTATTATATAGTGGCATGTGTTACAATAAAATGAGAATTGAGAAACATTCAATACATTTATTATTCAAACATCCGGACCTATATGCTATATACTTTTAACAAAAATAATCGAAAAATATGCACTATTATTGTGCCTGGTTTTACTCTAAAATACACGAAAACCCAGGAGCTTCGCCCCCTGGGTCCCCACCTATAAGCTATATACTTTTAACAAAAATAATTGAAAAAAATACACTTGTTAATATGTGCCTGGTTTTACTCTTAAATACATGAAAACCCAGGAGCTTCTGGGGGCTTTGCCCTCTGGGCCCCCTTCTATATGCTATATACTTTTTACAAAAATAATTGAAAAATATGCACTATTATTGTGTCTGGTTTTACTCTAAAATACACGAAAACCCAGGAGCTTCCGGGGGCCCTGAATCCACTGGGGGCCTTAAGGCGGCCCCCAGACCCCTTGCCTCAACAAAGTTATCCACGCCCCCCCTAACCACAAATCCTGTATCCGCCCCTGCGAACGTCTTTATACGTTTCATTGATGGAACAGCCACTGATTAAGAATCTGTACAGGCGACATGCCTACTGTAGTTTATGCAGTGATGAACGCAATGGGGTTTCTTAAGAAATAAAGGAGAAAATATTCAGTGGTCACTGGATGTAAATATAAAACAATTAAATCAAAGTTGTTTTTTTTTTCAAGAATAATTGAGAAAGCAATAATTGAGTTATGTTTATTTATCATTTATACATGTATTACAAATCGGAAGCTTCAATATAGATTCTTAATCTTATATTTAGAAGATATTGGATGACACCATAGCTATTCATAGAATTGCATGTTATCTTACGGATTGTTGTTTACTTTGCGTTTTTCATTTCCGAGATTAAAGAGTCAAGAAGTATACCAAACGCAACGGTGTACCGAATCCCAATCAGAAATCGAGAAAAAAAAAACTTCTGTCAACACCGTATGCCAAGGGATTATGAGGAGAGTAGCGTATCAGAAACCCTTGGCTAGCGAAGATGTTGGATGGGATGCCATTATTTATGGTAAATTGTGTCAAATATGAACGCCCTAGTATATGTCATTCAAGAGTTATCACAAGAGTTAAAATTTTTGAAATTAGGTCAGGGTCAAGAGGTAAATGATAGCATGCTCGCAAACATCTTGTCAAGGTCACAGGGCTAAAAGTCATGGATATTTGAAAGGTTACAGGTAATGTGATGTGAAATTGGAAAACACTTTGAAATTCTCTTTTCCTTCAAAAGTTATGACCGATGTGACAGACTGGCAGACGGACACGTTGACAGAAAATGGGATTTAGTGTCTCATGCTGTCTTGAAAGCATGGTTCAATGAATGCCAGTTTACAGTTGTGTTTTATCAGTACATATCTACAATAGAGAATATATAATGGTTTAAGATTGTGGCTCTCTCATAGGTTTATTTCTTTACCTGCATTTATTAAAAGAAATGGTAATTTCTTATTGGGGAAAAAAATCGTCTACTTTCTAAAATAAATCCTGCCCCGAGTTCTTCATCATTAATCTTCAAATTCCTTCAAAATGTAGCATATGTTTGGTAGTGGCAGTATTTTTTTAACACTAGCTTATTATATCTTTGAGTATGTTTTTATTTGGCGGAAGTATGTCTTGCATTTGTTTCTATGACATTTCCTGGTTTAGAGTATCCAAAGCTTCGTAACCAAGGAAATATGATAGGAAATCGCGATGCACGCATTATTATCAAAGATACAGATAGAGAGTAAATATTACGTATGTCATAATACAATGGCGACATCGGGGACGTTAAGCTGTTCCTTCAAGGTTGTAACATTAGGAAAGTGTGCTGCAGGAAAGACTTGCCTTGTCACTAGGTTCGCTTGTGGACAATACGCCGAACAAAGTGAAAGTGTAAGTAGACGTTAATTCCGATCACGGGTAGTAATAACTAAATAAAATAAATATATATAAAGAACAAGTCACAAGGACTTGAGACTTGATGCACTGTACATATCTGAATGTTATCATAGTTCTGACAACCCCGCCACTTGATATTGTAATTCTCTAGCAAGATATTGTATAAGAGACTATGCTAAATACATAAATATTCGAAAAAAAATTGATCAGAAACCACTCGAAAAGTTGAATGTAATTTATCAATATTGGAATGTAGATGGGTGACAGCTTAAAGGGAAATACACAAGTACTTGTACCGATTTCAAGCACAGATGAACACAGATGAGCATATTGCTACATTCCTTCCTTAAGACCGAGTTCATAATTTACGTACTGTAGTTGCTATTTGGACCGTTTTCAACTCGAAGCGTACGCCTATTTCATTCGACTCTTCAAGAGCTATTTTAGTTCCTGTGTTTTGTGATATAAACTTAAGGTACTATTTATTCCATGTATCAGCGCACTGTTATTGCAAGAATCTGATTTAACCAATGATGGCCCGATAATGTTGACATATTTTTAGCTCACCTCAACGAAGTTGGGGGGGGGAGCTTATGTGATACCCTCGGCGTCGGTGTCGGCGTCGGCGTCCCGTTTTAAGGTTAAGTTTTTTTGAGCAGTTTTCTTTTTAAGTACATGTACTTCTATGTCCTCTATTGATTAGACATGCATGGAAGATGTTTCTAGTGTGTTTCATTGTACCAGTCAAAGTTTCAGATGCTGCAATTTCAGCAACGGAATGACCAGGTTAATGTTTTTGGTGTAGGTTAACATTTTTGGTGCAGTTTTTGGTGTAGGTCTCATTTCCGAGTAACTATAAGCCCTATGTTGACCAAACTTACATGGATGGTACATCTTAGGATGCATACTACCAGACTTGCTTCGGATGCTGAATCTGACCTACATTTTCCGGCTAAGTGAACAGGTTAAAGTTTTTGGTGCAGTTTTCATTTCGAAGATACTATGAGCCCTATAATGACCAAACTTGCATGGATGGTACATCT
Source organism: Saccostrea cuccullata (assembly GCF_032062105.1). Classification (NCBI taxonomy): domain Eukaryota; kingdom Metazoa; phylum Mollusca; class Bivalvia; order Ostreida; family Ostreidae; genus Saccostrea; species Saccostrea cuccullata. Next base: position 6,763 of record NW_026919603.1, read on the forward strand.
TAGGATGCATTCTACTAGACTTGCTTCGGATGCTGAATCTGACCTACATTTTCCGGTTGAGTGAACAGGTTAAAGTTTTTGGTGCAGGTTTTATTTCCAAGTTACTATGAGACATATAATGACCAAACTTGCATGGATGGTACATCTTAGGATGCATATTACAAGACTTGCTTCGGATGCTGAATCTGACCTACATTTTCCGGTTGAGTGAACAGGTTAAAATTTTTGGTGCAGGTTTCATTTCCAAGGTACTATGAACCCTATAATGACTAAACTTGCATGGATGGTACATCTTAGAATGCATACTACCAGACTTGCTTTGGATGCTGAATCTGACCTACATTTTCTGGACGAGTAAACAGGTTAAAGTTTATGGTGCAGGATTCATTTCCAAGTAACTTTGAGCCCTATAATGACCAAACTTGCATGGATGGTACATCTAAGGGTGCATTCTACTAGGTTGGCTTCAGAAGCTGAATCTGACCTACATTTTCTGGATTAGTGAAAAGGTTAGTTTTTTATACAGGTTTCATTTCCAAGTAACTTTGAGCTCTATGTTGAACAAACTTGCATGGATGATACATCTTAGGATGCACACTAATGGACTTGCTTCAGATGCTGAATTCGACATACATTTTCCAGATAATAGACCTCGTAAAAGTTATGGGTGCAGGTCTATCACCAAGAAACTATAAGGCTTATATAAACCAAAGTTGCACAAATGATGCATCAAGGGATGAAAACTCTCAATCTTGCTTCAGATGCTGGATTTTAATTACATTTTCATGATGAAGAACTAGTTTTAAGTTTTTATGTAGGTCTATTCCAAAGTATCAAAATTGCATAAATTTTGCATTTTTGAATGTACACTTTTTGTTGGTTAATTGTGTGACTTAATTTGCCTTACTTAAAGACAACATTCGTTGAGGTGAGCTCTGTAATCTCTGATTACCTATGTTTATTTCCTGTTTTTGCATCCATTTATGATTATTTAAAAAATGTATAAATTTTAGAATGGTTGACATTCCTTCATGTAAATGATATTGTTTGTACTTAATTTATTTGTTGGTACATCAACGGCACAATACTTTTATTAATGACTTGCAAGGTGACCACTATCTCTAGATCGTATATACAGTGGATTTTATATACTGTAGTAAGTGGCACTTCAAGCGGTCAATACTGCTATTCAAAGGCCTCTTAAAATTAGAAGTCAAAGTCAATCTTACAAATACTTCAAAGTTGAACTGTCATGCAGAAGTTTTGAAGAAAAATGACTCTTTTTCTAATTGTCAGTCTTAATTTAAAGAAGTATAAATGAACTTTGAAGATATCGAACAAATCTATTAAAACAAAACAAATTGGAAGCAGAGGAAATTTGGACTCCTACAACATCAGAGGTGGGATCAGGTGCCTCCATTTCCTACCGTTATTTTCCATTACATATGGAGCAATTTATCCTAGTAGCGTTACGGTTATCATCAGCCTAGGGCGTTTACGTTTGGAAGTTGATTCATGTGCAAGAACTTGTTCTACATACGAAAAAAAGGCGAGTCAAGTTATTGACAAATAAGTTGATGCTACAGTGTCGCTTAAAGTCACACTCTACAAATTGAATAAATAGTGAACAATTAAAATTTATCGTCAAGTCAAATGTTTAACGACGTTTTTCATACAAATTATTATAGCATTCCCAATTACGTCATAACAAGAATAACATGACGTGACGGGGATACTGAGTAGTATCTTGTACAGCCTCTGATGGGGTTCGATATTCGTGCATTTCTGTTTTCAGTTAAAAAATTTCTATGGATTTTTGAGCTTGATTACTGGTCGTTATACATGTATTCATATTTCATATCGGGGGTTTTCCATATACTGTAACATTTAAAATGTATGATATTCACGTATCAATACATTGCCCTTTGTTTACAATTTAATCTTATTTACATTTTAGAATTCTATTAATCTAAAATTACACAGGTATATTTTCCGTGTTCCTTTTACTTAAAACTGACTTTTAGATACATGTACTTAAATAAAATTTAATAAAAAACACACCGAGCTTCCGCTTTTTGCACTTAGTAATATGAGATAAACGTGAAAGTCATCGACTTCCACCAGTCACAGTAAAGGTATTAAATGTTTCGGTTTCTTATGTACTTCCTGCATATCCTTTTCCTTTCAGATAACTCCGCTACTGTCTGAATGTGTTAGAGGTTTCAAACACTTAAGTGTAAAGCTTGTAGCATTCTAACTCTAAGTAAAATCTTGTACATGTATTCTGTTTTCCTTCTAATCCCTTACTGACACTTATAAAGGTGTTATATCTTGCATTATCAAGATGTTTTGTTCCTTTTTTTTTTAAATAAAGGAAAATAATAATTGTATTTTCCATATTGTTAGTATAGAAAAAAAAAGGAGATTTCTGTTTTACACATTGTTCCGTATTTTGCATGAACTGGAGGAAATGTTCACCTGCTCTGCTGTTTTTGTGTATTTTTAAATGGAAACATCTAATTGCATTGATATATCCACCAAGGTGTTGGTGCTGGGATATGACGCTGTTGGAAAAACTTGTCTTTTATACAGGTTAATTTTTAAGTCGTGCACAACAAGTAAGTTTTCTTTTTAAAATTGATAAATAATAATAGATGTCCTTTTGTATAAGCAAGGAGCTTTAAATAAGACAGATTGGTAAACATGTGCCTGATTGAATGTAATAAAATCTAATAACTATGAGTGTTCCAACTAACCAATTCCATGCAAGACTGAATTCGAATGGTTAAATAGCAAATGGAAATGTAAAAAATAAAATGAAATGTACGAAGTTGACATTAGGGTTTGTTTTCTTTCTTATTGATTATATTTTACTGACTCTTGCACAACCCTAATTTATCTTGGGAAATGGTTATATAGAGTAATAAAAATCATACGTTTTGAAGTAAATTATTAATTTTTTTGGTTGACTAATAAAATATCTTTTTCTGTGCATTGTGATAAGCAAGTGCATTCATGGTTATAATGACAATAACCCCTTTGCCAAAATTGTATAATTCATGACCTCCGAAGCAGGGTTCTGCCTCTAGCATTTTAAATTTTCTGAAAGTTCCTTGGAGTTTGAGTGTATCAAAATCTGATTAACACCTTATCTCAAATATGTTGAGGCATAGTACTCATGAGGTATCTACTTCATTGCTGTTAATATTTTAGTAAGAACTATTGAAAGAGACTTTGTAGTACATTTCTTGGAACTCACTGTGTATTTTTGTTTGTTTAGATGTTTACCGTATGTTGTTTTTGAATTCAATATGATAATTCAATTGTTGGAAATATTTTACATTTGAAAAAGGCTTTGAAGAATTTCCTCCTTAGAAAGGGAACAATGAGTTTAATTTGACTAAACACTTCCAGAGTTAAATCCGAGTTCCTCTACAGTACATTTAAAATAATGAGCCTCGCAAACAAACGTTAAGAAAATCTTATTTCCTGTTTTTGCAACAGGTACCAGTACATATTGATTGTATAGTAATTTTCCTTTCTTTTTTTATTTAACCCCCTCTTCGTTTTTTAAAGGTCGTGGTTTCGAAACCTTGCAGCGACTGACTTTAGTCGAGAAAAGGAGATACATTTTTTAGAGTTGGGTATTGCGAGTGAAAACCATATTGCGATATATTGCAATATTTTACTTTGAATATTGCAATATATTGCAATATATATTGTAGATTTTAATTATCATAAATAAATTCGAGCAGAATGTTTGAAATACTGTCAAATTCAAAGACTATATATTTGAATTTATCTTTAAGTTGTAAAGGGGGAGGAGGGATAATACATTAATTGCACACATAATTATAACACTTTACTTTTAATCAAATACCAGGTAAAATAATAACAAAATGAACCCCCATGGAGAATTTTCAAATTAAAAAAAAAGTTTATACAGAATATATAAACTTTTGTCTTTTTATTATTATTATAATTTTTTTTTTTTGGGGGGGGGGGGGGTAATTAAGTAGCATGAAATGCTATTCAAGATTAAAACAATACATACTATATGGGAAAAAAATTATTGTATTTACAGAATAAAATTAAAGCCAGAAAGAAATTTTGACTTATTTTTTGAGTGTTTTGGTGTTTTAGTCTAACCCGACCTAATTTCACATCAGGAAATGGCCTGTATCTAGTGATTTAAGGGGGATGTACGGCCACCTTTAGTGCAGTGAGAACAAAATGTAAACATTACTTCAAATGGCTAAAATACATTATATTTTGATCAAATTTTAAGTCTTTATGATAAAGATACAATAAATATGCATAACTGAATGCATGTTGTGCATAAATAATCTATACTTTTGCAGAAAAATGCTTTTGATATGCTCCTTAGAACTGCGCAGCTACAGAATTCAGCAAAGCCTTAAAAAATCCAAAAAAATATGCAAACTGTGCATCAATGTTCTCACTACAACCATTTGTTGAGAAAATGTCTACATTTTGCACTTTTATATGATAATTTCAAGTTCAAAACAATGTATCGTTGTCTTCAAAAAGAGTGTAAAGAACCATGAAAGTAGTTCATGGATAGCAGCACGTGGTCTATTTTTAGCACAGAATTTTGTTTTCCAGACCTCTTCGTAATATGGAGGGACATAACAATCTTTAAATGTAGAAGAGAATTACAGTTGCAAAATATTTCAAATAATATGAACACTTAAAATTTAAAAGAGGAAATGTGTTATAGTGTTTCTTGAAGTAATTTATTTAGTATTGTTATCGAACAGTTGTTAAATAGTGTACGTATTGATATAAACAAAAATCTAAATCTCTTTGATTCAAGTAAAGGAAAAATGAACACCATCAAAGTTAAAAATTGAGAGTTTGTAAGTTTGCCACAGATAACTTATAATATCTATTAACAGTTTAATTATCACTATTGAAACACAAAGAAATTAAACACATAAAATCGATATGAATGACCTTGTTTTAGTACCTACTAGTACGAGGGGTGATCAAAAAGTTCGCGAACTATCTCTATACATGTGTATCTACAAAACCACAATTCAGATTAGAAACAAATTTAGTGCACACATAGCCAGACACAAATTCTATAAATAGCATATGCTGAATAAAGTTTTGCTCACAATGTGAAAATTACGTCATTATGCAGGTACTTTTGACGAAAAATGATTGTCTCAGTGGAACTCGTTCAACAAACGACTAAAATATTTATGGTATATCTTAAAAATGCCTTTGAAGTACCGTATAAGACTTTGTTCACAGTTTATTAAGACAAATGACTTCCTATAAATTCAATCAATGATTGGATAGATCGTTTTAATGAAGGAAGGCAAATGGCTAAATATGATTTTTGTTATGTTATCTTGGGATGTGTTTTTAATTAAGCAATATGCTATCAAAGACTTCCAAATTACACTTTGAAAAATACTCGAATATTTCAACAATAAGATAACTATCAAATACCTAAGATACCGTTTACTTTTTGATCATCCCTCGTATACTCTGTCAAATAAACATTTACAATTTTCATTACAGCGGAGCAACATTACATATGAAAAGGAATGAAATCATTCAGAGTGGGTTAGAAGATTTAATGAATAAGAAACTATTTTCTATTTGCCCATTTTGTCAAAATTACAATTTTGCAGAGTAAAGAAAAAAAATCAACACAATTAAATATTTTATACCATCATAGAAATGACGTTTGGTGGTCCTCCCAACTCAGGGGAAAATTATTGGGTCGGTATTTATAGGTGAGAAAAAAAAATCCTTAAAAATTAAACATATTTGTTAAAGGAAGAAAAAAAATATCGTGTAATGGGATGTAAAAAAAAAATTGAGTCGGGCCATTTCTAGATAGACAGTAGATCGGGAGAGAGGGCAACCAAATATTTTTATAACAAATGGTCATATAAGGCTAGTACATGTTCTATCACATACTTAAGTAATGCAAACTTTTTGAATCTTTGGCACTATTTAGAAAAACAAACAAACATAGGATTATCGGGGGGGGGGGGATAGCCTCTCAATTTTTTTTTTTGCGATGATAGACATAGCATATGCAATGGACCTTTCTTTGCAAACATTGTGCTTGTTTCTAAATTTCAAAGAAACAAATCAATATATTTTATCAAGCTTCGTATGTTCAATGAGCGAGAGCTTACAACGTTGTCAACATAATGAGATATGATGCGTTTTTATGTCCAAACATTACTCCATACAATGTGTGGGTCATTGTAAGAAATCTAGCTATTTATGTGAGGTGCCTGAAGGAAATCTTATAATTGCCTATTGTTTCTTTCTAACTGCTAAACAAAATAGACATATGTACCAACTTTTCGAATGTAAGACATGTAATTAATATTTGTTTTTCATGCACCGCATATTGTTTAACATTTTCAAATTAAATGCTAAGCATCCTCCTTGCAGTGCCCCATTTGAAAATAACTTCTATCGCCACAGAAAAAAAGACCCGACGTAAACTCATATGTTTAGGACATTTTTTTTTTTTTACTTGAGTTTTAAAGAAACCAACAAATTATCAAGACTTGTTCCATGAAAAATTAAATATAATCATGGTAATAAACGCATCTATCCACAGCAGATATATGCACATGCCAACCACGTGTTCAGTGCAATGATATTAACAAGGAAATTCGAGCTTTAAACAGAACAGTTTTTCCCGATTTGCTGGAGTGGGGTTAAAATCGCGTTTCTTCATTTATCAGACGATGCGATGCAACAAACAAAAGTAGCAAGTAATATAACCTAATGATAATTACTTAGTAATTTCTTGTCTTGATGTTATTATGGTCGCATTTATTCTAAAATCAATGTTATTCGAACTCTGTGTGACAGAGGAATGGCGGACGAAATAAACACATGGCCTCAGGAAGACACCCATATGAAAAATCAAATTTTCAAGAATTATGGATAATGACAAGAAAAAAGCGAAACAAATGGTTGTAGCCATATTATCAATGAATCAAACTAACACCATTTTCAATGCATTTTTCATCTCGTGAATGCTGTAGCTGCGCATTTCTAACATGATTAATTTCCTCCTAATTAAAACAAAATAAACTTAATTATTTATTAATTTTGGTCTCTAACAGTAGGTAATAAGTGCATTAGCACTTTGAGTAACTTTGGGCTAGTTTAGTACAGTATTAAGCGTATTCTTGGTATTTCTTATTTTACACCAGACTACATCCAATATGGCTTGTACATCCCCCTTAATAAATATGCTCCTGGTATAGCATGAAGGTGTTTAAAATGGCCTGAAAGTTATAAAAAAATAATTAGAGCAACACATCTTCAAGTTAAAACACGGATGACCATTTACTTGTAATATGAACATGTATATTGAACTTGACATTTCATCGCGATGTCATTCATGTAGATTCGATGCGAGATTTTGAGAACCACAATACACTTGGTATACACCCTGTAGAAATGTTTAACATATCTTTCTTATTAGTTTTATTTTAAAGTCTTATAATTAATTATAAATCATATTTAAAGTAAGATATTTAAAATTGCAACAGTAAATTAAACGCGCTCTCTCTCTCTCTCTCTTTTCTCTCTATCTTTCTCTTGAACTCTTTCTATCTCTTTCTCTGAAAGCTGACGAAGTATTGTTTTAACGAGATTGAAAAAGCCTGAGGCAGTTACAAGTATTATTTCAGCAGTTTCTACAATGAAGGAGGTTTTTATATATTTATATATATATATCGTGAAATACCGGTATCTGATTTTCATATCGCGATATATTATCGTGGTGGAGAATACCGCAATATACCGATATACCGGTAATATTGCACACCCCTAACATTTTTGCAAAGCGCTGAGTACTTTGAGGTGAAAGTTACGGTTTTTTCGGATAAGACCATAAAAACCGAGGACCTGTGGTAAGGAACATGGTGACACGGTAAAGATCCCTCGTTTTTTAATGGTATAAGTGCCGAGAAATGGTCTAAATTTGAAGCCCTTTATCGATATATGTTGACATTTCTATTGATGAGTAAAAAAAAATCTCGAATGTTACGTAAAACAACAATCAATCAATACTTTTTAATAACAGAACCATTATCAATTTTATTTTTAAAAAATATTGTCCTATAATATGCTTATATCGGTATAATTTAAGCTCTTGTACTCTAGAGAGGTATCTGTAAATAACCAATCCAATTATGTATTTAATGGTAATTTTCGTTACAATATGAATTTAAATTATCATGGATGCATTAAACCAGACATGTCTCAGAACCTGGATTTTACCAACATTTTTAATGAGTGACAAGATAAGCCATAAAAGGAACCACAACTGCAAAGATGATGCATCCAGATATTGTTCCAATTGTGGATGTGACCTAAATTTTCCAGATGAGTATTGGAAAAAAGTCCCATTCCCCCCAAATAACCTTAGCTCAATGGCGACTAGACTTGTATGGTTGATGCATCTAAGGATGCAGACAACCAACCATTTTTTTCTTCAAAAATTTGTATATATTTTCTGCTTGATTGACCAGATTCTTTTAGTAAGCCCATCAAACGCATTTGGGAACCAAACTTGCTTTTGGGATGCATATAAAGGTGAAAAATGTCAACATACTTCGGATGCTGAAACTGACTTGTGAAGGATTGCAGGCACGTAGCATCGTTTTTGAAAGTGGGGGGGGACCAGAGAAAAAAAATTTTTGATTACCTGTAAAAGCAGACAAGCAAAAAAAAAAGGGAAAGTGCCCAAACTCGAAAATCCTATTTCGTGGGGAGGGGGGGTTAGTGGCCAACTTTTTCCAAGGCCAACTTCCTTTTACTGCCAATTTTTTGGCATACAATACTACATTTCCTTCATATCATATATGGTGGTAAGAAGTGGGGGGGGGGGGGGCAACCAACCTTTCAATGAACATTTGCTATAGTAGAGGTAATGTTGGCCCCTGACCCCCACTGTTGCTACGTCCCTGGATTGATGTGGATAAATTTTAAAACACTTTCATTCTATAAAAAAAAAATTGACGCCCTATTGTTATCAAACTTGCATGATGATGTATCTCTCTAGAGGGGCACACTACGAGACTTGTTTTGATGCTAGGTTTGACCTGCTGAATGTCTGAAT
>NW_026919604.1:0-15957 GCF_032062105.1 Saccostrea cuccullata
TTGAATCATGCTGAGGCTTTCCAAAATTTCCCCATCAATGTTACATGTGTGGGTTACAGCAGATTCAGTTGCCGTTAGCCATTTGGTTGAGCCTGGTTGAGCAGCTGACTAGTCACCCAGGGATCTAGGTACCAGGATCTGAATTGTCACATTTTCTCCTCTCAGTGAAAGATAATTTGGTGCCTCTATGCCTAAGTGACAAGTGAAAGACCTGACATGGATGAGCCTGGTTGGTATTTAGAGGAGTCTGAGGGAGAGGGAAGATCTTTAAGGAGGGATTAGTGTGTCAACCAGGAAAGTTTGATCAGATAGCTTAGTTGGTAGAGCACCTGACTAGTGATTCAGAGGGCCTAGATTTGAATCCTTTTCTGGTCAAGTTTATTCTCAACAGATAATTCTGCATTTTCTCCTTTTACAGTTCTGTTCAGAAGGTTTTGTTTGTTCCATATGCACTACATGACAGAGATGGATACACCAAAATTGCAAAGACAGCATTCAATGAGATGGGTAACAGATACACTGTATTTTATATTGTACCTTTATAAGCTTCAGTTAAATGATTAATAAAAATGTAATGTTTTAAAAGCTCTATTTTTTTTTAGTTCTAGCTGAAATGATACAGTTTCTATATTTTTGTCTTTTGTATTTGAAGGATATGACCTTGATGGAATTCATGAACACAAAAATGCTGTAGATGCAGTTAAGTCTGCCCAAGCGATATTCATAGGTAAATTTTAATGAGAAATGATTAGATTTTTGTGCAATATTTGATTCTGAAAACCTTGGAGATTTTGGATTGTTAAAAGGATTTCTCTTTTCATAGGTGGAGGGAATACCTTCAGGCTGCTAAAGACTTTGTATGATGAAAAGATTTTGGAGGTGATCAGAGAAAGAGTAACAAAGGTAACATCAGGGTATTCCTAATGCAATAAACCCTAACCAGTAAAACACCGGGGAAAAAAAGTGTATTTTCGAAATTCCATTACCTGAACATTATCAAAAAATCTAATTTTCTCGTAGAAATGTGGAATGATACATGTATGACTTTCAAAATTAAAGGAAAAACTATTTCCCCAAAATTTGCCTCTTTAATGTCACATTCAAGGAAACACGCCATTAAAATGATGCAATTTATCTTGTAGGAGAATGTGCCTTACATTGGCTCCAGTGCTGGGACTAATGTGGCGACTCGTAGTATCAACACCACTAATGACATGCCCATAGTGTATCCGCCTTCGTTTGATGCCATCGGACTTGTGCCCTTTAACATAAATCCTCATTACCTGGACCCGGATCCCAGCAGTAAACACATGGGGGTATGCACTGTATATGTACTATATATGTAAAATGAAATAGGCACATATTAGGTATAGTTATATGACCTTTGTAATCAAGAGCTGTTATTTTATTACAAAAATGGTTAAAGATATACACAAGCTCCTGGTTGATCTAAACTTATTTGCACTAAGAAACTTTTAATGATGCTTAAAAATAGAAGAATGCTGAACAAATGAGATAAAACAAGCAAATAAACAAACAATATGAGCATTATACTATCTGCTCTAGCATAATACAAGGGACATCAGAAGTGATAATGCATGATCTTAAATCTCTTTTTAAAAGTTAAATACACATGTACATTCATTTGGATATTTTTTTATGCAGGAAACCAGGGAGGCCAGAATCAAGCAGTACCATGAGTATGAAACCTCTCCACCAGTTCTGGTCAGTGATACTCTCTACAGTCAAAAACATTCTCAAACAATATGTTTTTTTTATGATCAATATCTTTACAGCAAAGTAAGGATTTGCTTCAACTGGGTGAAAAAATTGTATATTGCATGAAATAAATATGGATTCATACCATGTAAATGGAAATTTTAGGGAAAATTCAAATTAATTGAATTGTTCTTAAAAATCAGTACATAAATTGTATTAAATTTTAGCAAAAAGTAACTTTAGCAGTTTTATGGTGCATATAGGAAGATAACAGTATACTCTAGTGCACTATAAATTGTTAGCGATATTTATTTCTATAGCAATCTCAACATCCTCCCTAAAAATGCCAAAATTGAATCCTAGCTAAATTTCTCCTTATATGGTATTTTGAAGCTAAGCTGATTTTTTTTCATTTGATATATTTTACACTTTTCAATACATGTTATACACGTAAATCTTTACAGTATTTTGTGGCTAAGCACATACATGTATTTGGTTTTCTTTTGATAGGGTCTGAGGGAGGGCTGTATACTGCTGGTAGAAGGAGATAAAGCAACACTGAAAGGCAAAACAGGGGCTAGGTTATTTGTCAGGTAAAATATGTCATCCACTTCTGAACTTTTTGTTATTTATGAAAAAATTATTATTTTTAGCTCACCGAAAACAAGAGTCAAGTGAGCTTTTCTGAAAAAGGGGTGTTCGACATCCCATTTGTCATCTGTGCTATGTTGCATGTCAAACTCTTACCTGTTATCACCATTGTAGCCTATAAACCTCATAATTGTAAAACACACATATAGTGAACACCCTTATAATGAATCGACATTTATCGCAAAGTGATTTTCAATTCCCGTTGGATTTAAATATATTGTGAAACTAATGGATATAATGGTTTAGCCTTAGGATTATAACGAAGCAAAATCACACGTTCCTGGCACTTCATTATAAGCATGTTTTATTGTATAGTTTTTGAATGATGTGTCATTTATGACTTTAATACATGTACTTATGAGAGTATTATGCCATCAATAACTTTTATAAACAATTTAATTTTCAGGGGGAAGGAACCAGTTGAGTACCAGCCAGATGATGATTTAAGTTTCTTACTGTGACATTGTCCTATCCTTTTCCATTATTCAAGGACAGGAAAAATGCATTCATGCTGTCAAATTACATTAATGTACATTAGATATGTACTTTTGGGTAGTTTATATTCCTTGAAAATTACATGTATAGTAATTTGCATTTTATGTTACTTTTGTAATTCGAACTGTGATAATATCAATGCAAATGAAATAAAGCTGGTAAATAAACAGCAATTAAAGTATAAATAATAATTTATTGTTCTTATTCTAATCATAGAGGAAGTTTAAGAATTATTTGTTAATACCATAGTACTTATAAATGTAGTGAATTAAAAGCAAATATTGTATACTGTTAGTCATTCAATTACCAGGGTGTGAAGATTTCATCATCTGTTACAAGGGTAACTTACATGTAGATATTAAAGTGTTTTTTTAGTTTTGGGCATGAGCATTAATGGTGCAGTTGTTTCAGAAAATTTACACAAGCACATAAGGAGGTCATCGGGTTTTTTTCTGCAATAGCTGCAACATAAACACTCCCATACACCCCCCCTTTTGATTGATTGATTGTATGTTGTTTAACATCCCTCTTGAGAATTTTTCACTCGGATAGAGACGGCACCCTTTGCCTGTAGAGGGCTGCAAATTTTTTCCTATACTCGTCACTTACGGCCAGTGAGCAGGGAGGGATCTTTTTCATGCCAGCAATTACTGCACTCAGTTTATACGGTCTCATCTAAAGGACCGGTCTATACGTCCGACAGTGGGATTCAAACCAGAAAGATCAACTCCTTTTTCAAAGGACTGTCTCACGTACCACAGTGGGATTCAAACCATAAGGATCAACTCCTTACTTTGTGACTCTGGAGCAGACGGTCTAACCACTGTGCCACTTGAGAGACCTTTTTGAGATGGAATGGTGGTGCATAAGAAGAAAAGATACATTTTTTTTTCTTTTTGTAGTTCAAAAGTACACTGTTTCAAAGTCATTACACTATATATCTTCTCAGATGGCTGTACTTCAAAGAAGAAAAAAAACTCTTTAACTTGTAATATTTTATTTATTCTCATGATGAGGAATCGAAGTAATAATTATATCATTTATATGAGATTCAATAAGTTTAATAATTAGATATCACTGTCATTTCACTTTAATACTCTTCAAGTAAAATGCAATTAAAAAAAAGTTCTCAGGTTTATAAACTTTTGTTTATTTATTTTTACACTGTAAAACTTACATTATTGTTTACTGGCTGAATATGCTTAAAAATAGCCATACAACTCAGAACATTTATATTTTATTGCTTACTGAATGTGATATCAAAAAGAATCAATTAAATTTAGACAATATTAAAGATATTCAAAACTCTGAAAAGCTTCTGAAACTACTGTCATTGATCTTTAAAACATTGTCACTGATCCTTAACACAGAGTAACAGATTATTCACGCACAATCACAGATCCTAAACAAAGGTCAAGGATCTTTAACACATAAGACAAGGTCACAAATCTTCAACACAAGGTCACAGATCCTTAATGAACACAGGGTCACTAATCCTTAAAACAAGGTAACAAATCCTTCATAATAATGCAGGGTTATAGATCCAGAACACAATGACACAGTTCTGCATGTATTGCACAGCTTGCTTTGTTTCTATGTTAACTACAGTTGATTCAAAGGATATCACTTTTTCTACCAAAGAAGGAAAAGTGTTAATTAGTTAATTTAATTACAATGGAAAGTCCTCAAAACCATCATCACACTAATTTCTTTGATGATATAGAATTTATATACGGTATAAAAATTATATCTCACCAAAATTTTCTTGAATTCTAACATTAGCAGCTGACATTCCTCAGATCATATTGTAGTCAAGACTCATCTTCCCTCTGTTAATGAAAAAATGTCAAGAATCTAAAAAGTACAGTCATTTTAATTTTTAATTGTGGTCAAAATACCCATGTTTATTACATTTTTTTTTTTACTGTTTTGACTCCAAGATGCCCCAGAGCAGAGAATTTTAAAGAATTTTTGTATTTTTACCAAAAAATATCAATAAAGTATCAATAAAGAATCCTGTCCAGAGATAATGAAATTCATGATTTTGAAAGAGGCACCATTGTTCATCTTAACCAAATACTTAAGCTTATATCATCACCTTTATACCCAGGAGCAAAGAAGATTTTCAAAGAAATAATGTACTTTCCCTACATGAACCAAAGAATCCTACTGTAGTAGTTGAACCCCTGACCCTGGGACCACTAATTTTAAATATCTGGTTGACGGCTTAATTAAAAGTATGTGCAGTATGGTATTATATAACCTGTTTGAAAAGTTTCATTGAAAGTCACATGATTATAAAGGGTATAAATTGTAAGGTCATGCAGAAGCATGGCACTCTAAGCTCACTCCCTAGGATATAGATATTTTAGTATGGCTGATAGTGATACAATTGAGTGCAATGAATTTGGCCTATAATATTTAGGAATGATCATGTGTTCGCAGTATAAAAATGTATTAAAGCACTAGCGAGCAGCATTCCTATGTGTTGTGATTTATTCATTTAGCACTTCATTGATTTATATTGGGAGGAACGAAGTGTGGGAGAATATACCAGGGTAATGCATGCTACAATCATGCCATAGCTCAAAGTCCTAAAGTAAAGATGAAAACTTTTAATGATTGAAATAATCTTGCTTGTTTTAACCCTACTCCTCAGTCCCTAAGAAAGCAGGGAGCATAACATTCTAAAATTTTGTTTCCATAAGTGCTACATAAAATTGCATATTAAGGCACAATGAACGTCGGCAGACAAAACAGGAAGTGTTGCAGTCTACATCAGTGAATCAAATGACCTAACAAGATGAAAAAAATTGCATTTATATGTACTAGTAATTCTTTCTTACCCTGACTCAAAGGATTGGCTGCAGTCTATGCCATCAGTATATATTTTTCAAAGGGAGATAGAAGGCTGCATGTCATTGCATCTCTAAAAGAGAAAAAAAAACATGAAAACTTTTCAATAGGGATGACAATCCTCATCTTTGAGAAAGAAATCCACACAAGACAGGTAGTAAAACTTGAGTCTTACCCTCTTTTCAATGGTTGAATTAAGTCAATCCCTCCTCACAAGAATCCTCATCATGGAGTTGTATATCATAGTGGGACTGAGGGACACCTAACCAATAATAACATAAAGAAAGAAACCCCCTTGAATAAAAAAAAATAAATAAATAAACAAGAGGTCCACGGGCCTTATAGGTCACCTGAGTATCGTGTAACATCTTTCAACCAATCAAGATTGGTTCATGTTTTAAACCAGAGGCCATGAAATTCACAAATCACAATTTTGAAAGAGGCACCATTGCTTACCATAATTATAAAGTTAGCATAATACATTACTTAATACCCAGAGGTAGATCAGAGTAACAAAGAGAAAATGCACTTCCACTTTATAACCAGTTTTTCACCTCAACTCAAAGCAACCACTGACCCTGGGTCCACATATTTCAAAATTTTGCAAATTTTATCATAAAATGGTTGATTAATACTAAAGAGCAGATTTCAAGGCATTAATTTATTTTCAGACTGTAACCCCCCCCCCCCCACCCCCTCCAATCAGGGGGCATAAAAATAACCATTTTGCTAGATGCACTTTTCTTCATCATAAATATATACATATTTACTTGGATCACTGGCATAAGACCCAGGAGCAAAGGAAAAGATTTTTAAAGAATTAATGCATTTTCACTATATAATCAATAGAGCCACATCCTAACACCAGAACCCCTGACCCTGGGGCCACAAAATTCATAATTTTGGAAGTGGCACTCTTGCTCATCATAACTATGTACTTTAGTTAGTTTATTTAATATCCAGAAGCACAAAAGAAGATTTTCAAAGATTAAATGCATTTTCACTATATGATCAATAGAGCCCCACCCTAACACCAGAACCCCTGACCCTGGGGCCATAAAATTCACAATTTTGGAAGTGGCACTCTTGCTCATCATTACTATCTACTTAATTAGTTTATTTGATACCCAGAAGCAGAGCAGAAGATTTTCAAAGAATTAATGCATTTTCACTATATAATCAATAGAGCCCCACCCTAACACCAGAATCCCTGACCCTGGGGCCATAAAATTCACAATTTTGGAAGAAGCACTCTTGCTCATCATAACTATGTGCTTAGTTAGTTTATTTAATACCCAGAAGCAGAGAAGAAGATTTTCAAAGAATAAATGCATTTGCACCATATAATCAATAGAGCCTCGCCCTAACACCAGAACCCCTGTCCCTGGGGCCATAAATTTCACAATTTAGGAAGAAGCACTTTTTCTCATCATAACTATGCACTTAGTTATTTAATTTGATACCCAGGAGCAGAGAAGAAGATTTTCAAAGAATTAATGCATTTTCACTATATGATCAATAGAGCCCCACCCTAACACCAGAACCCCAGACCCTGGGGCCATAAAATTCACAATTTTGAAAGTGGCACTCTTGCTCATCATAACTATGTACTTATTTAGTTATTTCATACCCAGAAGCAGAGTAGAAGATTTTCAAAGAAATAATGCATTTTCACTATATGATCAATAGAGCCCCGCCCTTACACCAGAACCCCTGACCCTGGGGCCATGAATTTCACAATTTTGGTAAAGGACTCAATGCTCATTACATTCATGCCAACAGTTTGCCTGTTTGATGTTCAGGAGTAAAGAAGAAGAATTTTAAAGATTGCAATAATTTTGATGGTTTTTGCCCCACCCCTCAGGCCCCAGGGGGGCTGGGACCATAAAATTCACAATTTTTGTTCCCCTTCACCCATAGATGCTGTATATCAAATTTGGTTGAAATTGGTTCAGTGGTTTCAGAGAAGAAGCTGAAAATGTTCAAATGTTAACACAAGACGGACGACGCACGACGACGGACGAAAATGGATAGCAATAGGTCACCTGAGTTACTCAGGTGACCTAAAAAGGGATCCAAAAGTTCGATTCAAGCAATTTAATACTTACAAATATTGCAAATGTTGTTTATTGGACATAGCTGGGCAATGGACTCCTCTTCTTCTCTCTTCTTCTTCTGTCCTCCTCTTCATCTGTCATCCTCTTCTGTAGGTTACTCCTCTTCTATTCCTCTTCTTCTGTCCTCCTCTTCTTCTGTAGGTTACTCCTCTTCTATTCTTCTTCTGTAATCCTCTTGTTCTGTAGGTTACTCCTCTTCTTTTGTCCTCCTCTTCTTTGGTAATCCTCTTGTTCTGTAGGTTACTCCTCTTCTTCTGTCCTCCTCTTCTTCTGTAGGTTACTCCTCTTCTATTCCTCTTCTTCTATAGGCCGGCCATAATCTTCCTCACCACATTTGAATGGGAAAGAAAGCACACCTCATCATAGGGCTTCACTCTCATTATGCATCAAGAAACTTTACGTCATTTCTGCAAAGCAAAATCAAAACATTAAAGAATCATGCAGACTTCATATCAAGTGATTCATCAAGTGCATAGAGCAATAAAAGGTTCACACTTATTGACACCATCGCAGAACTCTTGTCGGCAGGGGACAGTCTGCTCTTCCTTCTGTGGAACCAAGCCAGTCTGACCCGTACCTCTTAACAAAGATGTCGCAAAGGTCAAAACCAAAGTAACACTCCACCAAAACGGAATGAGTAACAAAATGCACAGAGTTCATGATGCACACAAAGTATGTCTTCAGAACTTGGGTCGGCCACACTACATCCAGGAGGTCTTAGTTTGCACTCCTTCAGCCAGGACTGAGTGCTCACTTCCTCTGGGAATCCACAACATCTTGACCTGTTAACACCAAAGGCGGAGAAGTCAAACAACCGTGCAAAGACTGATGGTAAGAAGAGATAAAGACAGAGATAGCAGACAGGGTATGAGGCTTGCACAAAGTATCCCACCAACCTTGGGTTTGCCGCAGTTGACCCCTGAAAGCTCAGCACTCTTGCTTTTCAGCTGACAGTCTGCTCTTCAGAGCTGGAGATAGAGGACTGCATTACACTGCATCTCTACAGCACAAAGACCAGACATCAATAGAGGTCACAATCTTCATTGTGTGAGAATGAGAACAAAATTCAAAACAGTTTGTACAGCTTTAAACCTGAATCTTACCCTCTCTTCAATGGTTGGCTGCAGTCCATCCTTTCTCACTGACGCTTGCCAAACCATTTTCCTGGAAAAAAAAGAAAGTAGGGAGGTCAAACAAGCACTCTTGCTTCTTTCGTCCACTTGTAAGTAGAAAATAGGGATGCAAAAAGAGCTTCAAAAGCAGCTTGTTACTTACCGCTCAGGCCAATGTTAGAGGGTCTGCATAATTGGACAATGGAATCTTCATCTGTTGGCCGGCCTTGTTCCCCAGCGTCGTACCACGTCCGAGTCTCTGAAAATACACAACTGACACAAAATTAGTACAAATTCAAAACAAACACATAAATCGAAAGAAATTCATCAACATTACAACAAAGTTAATGGAAGAAGAAGCTTGTAGATCAAGACAGTTACAATGTGGAAGGGCATAAATGAATTTAGGGGTTGGGATGGTTAGTACTGTTAGATTAAGGGAAGTGGATGGGAGACAGGAAAGAGACAGAAAAGAATAAATTCAAAATCTTCTCTATTAGCCTTCTTGGTGGCAGAATAGGATCCTGCTCCCTGCCACTTTTGCTGGGCTCTGCTGGGCTGGGCTGGGCTGCTCGCCTTGCTTACTGTCAATTGAGAGTCAAGAGGTCACAAAATGATGCATCAACATTACCCTAAATCTGGAAATTTTTATGTCGATTTCATTTTGCGAATCTGGGTCAAAATGCTATTGATTAATTTTTACGTTTCAAAATTTTGCGAATGACCTCTAGTTTGTTTGTTTACATTTTCTTACTGTTAGGATATTGAATTATTTTTAAGAAAAATATTTTTGGGAATGCATTGAACTCACGAATTTGCTAAAAATTTATCTACAGCTAAAATTTTCAGATTAACGTTAAAAGAGAAGAGACAAATCTCATCCAAGTTTGCAAGAAGTAGAGTTAAAATCTTACCACATCATCTTCTGATGGCTGCAGTTGGCATCCATGATGGAGAAAACCTCCTACTCTTCTGTTGCTAAAAAAGGCAAAAGCAGGACATCAGAGTAA
The DNA here is from genome assembly GCF_032062105.1 of Saccostrea cuccullata. Classification (NCBI taxonomy): domain Eukaryota; kingdom Metazoa; phylum Mollusca; class Bivalvia; order Ostreida; family Ostreidae; genus Saccostrea; species Saccostrea cuccullata. The sequence goes on from NW_026919604.1 coordinate 9,961, forward strand.
CTTCAAAGTGTTACCAAAAATTCTCCAAGTGCAATGTTCAGATGTCTTCAATAAAACAGGCACAAAGTAATGAATTAGTACAGCGACTAAAATGTACACATTGTATCTTACCCTCATGTCTGGGATTGGCCGCAGTCCCTCGGCAGGAGACAGTCTGCTCTTTCTTTTGTGGAACCAGGTCAGTCTAACCTACATCTGTTAACAAATATGTTGTATACGTCAAAACCAAAACAACACTCTCCCATCACAGAATGAGTAACAAAACTGCACAGAGTGCATGATGCACACAGGACATGTCTTCTTACCTTCAGAGCTTGGGTCGGTTGCACTACATCCAGGAACTCTTAGCTTGCACTCCTTCTGCCAGGCCTGAGTGTGCACTTCCTCTGGAAATCCACAACATCTTGACCTGTTAACACCAAAGGTGGACGAATCAAAAAACCATGCAAAGACTAATGATAAGAAGAGATCAAGATTGAGATAGCACAAAGAGTGTCAGGCGTGCACAAAGTATCTCACCAACCTTGGGTTTGGCACAGTTGACCCCTGAAAGCTCAGCACTCTTGCCCTTAAGGTGACTATTTGCTCTTCAGAGCTGGAGATAGAGGTCTGCATAACCCTGAATATCTACAGTACAAAGACCAGACATTAATAGAGTTCAAAATCTTCATTATGAAGGAATGAGAAAAAAATTTGTTTGTAAACCTTTAAACCTGAATCTTACCCTCTCTTCAATGGTTGGCTGCAGTCCATCCCTGCACTCCAGAATACTGCTGTACGTCACAGTGGGACAGATGCTTGCCTAACCATTTTCCTGAAAAACACAGAAATTAGGCAGGTCAAACAAGCACTCTTGTTGCTTTCATCAAGTTATAAATAGAAATAAGAGATCCAAAAGAGCTTCAAAAGCAGCTTCTCACTGACCTTCGGCCATGTGGGCCGGTCTTCATAACTGGACAATGGAATCTTCATCTGTTGGCCGGCCTTGATCCTCCAGCGTCGTACCACGTCCCAGTCTCTGAAAATACACAACTGACACAAAATTAGTACAAATTCAAAACAACAACAACACTACAACAAAATTAGTGAAAAAAGAAGCTCATCCGGGAAGGACATAAAGGAGTTTAGGGGTTGGGATGGTTAGTGATGTTAGATTAAGGGGAGTGGATAGAAGACAGGAAAGAGACAGAATAGAATAAATTCAAAATCTTCTCTATTAGGCATCCTGGTGACGGATTTGGGTCCTTCTATCTGCCACTTCTGTTGCACTCTGCTGGGCTAGCTGGGCTCTACTTGGCTGGGCTCTGCTGGGCTGGGACTGCTCGCCGTGCTTCCTGAATTGAGAGTCAAGAGGTCACAAAATGATACGTTAACATTAATTGTCAAGAGTAAAAGCTCATCAAAGTTTGCAACAAGTAGAGTTTTAATCTTACCGCATCTTCTTACGATGACTGCAGTTGGTGTCGGGTTGGGGAAAACCTCCTACTCTTGTGCTAAAAAGGGAAAACAAGACATTTCATTAAATTCATAGTGTTATCAAAATTCTCCCAGTGCAAAGCTCAGATGACTTTTATAACACAAGTGCAAAATCCATTATGAATGTGCACAGAGTGCAAAATGTACACATTGCATCTTACCCTCACGTCTGGGATTGGCCGCAGTACGTCGCAGAATTCCTGTCGGCAGGGGACAGTCTGCTCTTTCTTCTGTGCAACCAGGCCAGTCCTACCAAACCTGTTAACAAAGATGTCACATACGTCAAAACCAAAGTAGCACTCTCGCAACACAGAAGAGTAACAGAGACCAACAGAGTGTCAGATGTACACATGGTATGTCTTCTTACCTTCACAGCTTGGGTCAGCCGCACTTCATCCAGGAACTCTTTGCACTCCTTCTGGCAGGTGCGAGTGCCCACTTCCTCTGGGAAACCAGAACATCCTGACCTGTTAACACCAAAAGTGGACACGAGTCAAACCTCTGTGCAAAGACTAATGAAGTGAAGAGACAAAGATCGAGACAACAAATAGAGCGCCAGGCCTGCACAATGTATTTTACCAACCTTGCGTTTGTCACAGTTGACCACCGAACTCTCAGCACTTACGCTTTTTCAGCTGACAGTCTGATCTTCAGAGCTGCAGTTAAAGGGCTGCATTAGGCTGCATCTCTACAGTAGAAAATCAAGACATCAAGAGAGCTGACAATCTTCTTGGAGTCAAAATGACAACACAAATCAAGACAGTTAATTGGTTCCAATACTTTTGTATCCAGTCCCCTTGTAGTGATCCATGAAGTTAATTATTTTAATCAGTAGTACTAGTCTTTTGTTCATTTCAATATGTTAAGCTTTGCTCCATGAAGCTACTAATTTAAATCAGTTTTATTATTTTGGTTACAATTCATTTGTCTCCAATGGCCTAGCTTCCATGAAGCTACTTATTTAAATCAGTAGTACTGTGTTGGTTCCAATGAATATCCTGCTGTGCTTCCCAAGGAACTAAAAGAATTGACAAGTATTTGAGTTACATCCTTTAGTTTAATTGGCCAGAATTTCTGTGGAAGGAATAAAATGAATGGCTAGAACAAGATTAAATTGATGTGAAAGAACAGAATCCCACAAATGATCCATAAGTCAAAGAAGAATCTTCTATGGAAGTGGCAACATTTAAAATTGAATTCAACAAAGCAAAGATGGAATTTTATTTTCTAGATTACTTCTCTGCTTTGAAAAGGATTAAGAAAATTAAAGCCTGGATTTTGCATGCTAAGAATAGATTGTAAAACTTTGCAATTGCAACAGGAACAGTCAGGGAATGTTTGAAAAATAAGGCTAATTAGTATACAATTTTTCAGCAAAATATAATGCTTTATTTCTGAACAATGAACAGAATAATTTGTTAAGGTCATTTCTTCAATTTGTCAAGAGATCATTGCCATTCAGGGAGACATCCATGCTATGTTTTATTAAGTGTTTGTTCCAGAAGTTGATAGAGACTTTTCTCTCTTTTCTATGGTGGGAAAATCAGAACATAAAGTTTGACCCAAAAATGAATCCAGATGAAGGTGCATATCTTTGGTGCTACTTCTTCACCAACTTGTTGCAATTATAGTCTTTGAATTACATGGTAACAGAAAATATTCAGAACTACAAACCCTCTACAGTAGAAGCAGTTCATTGAAGATGACTGTCTGGAATTATTGAGTACAGACTAAGAAGCAGAGATATTTGTCAGAGAAATATCATTCCTCTTTCAGAAAAGAGGTTCTCACTGGAACAAGTGAATTAGCAATAATGTAAAAGTATTAAAGAGACTTTTCCAAATCAAGATTCTGGTTTATTGAGTTGAGATTGTGGATATTTATCAAAGGGCAACTAGCTATATGACAAGGAATTCTTTCCATTGTAAGCTCAGTGTATGATTCTCTTGGATAAGCATCTCCCATTTAAATAAGTGCCATGATTTTGTTACAAATGTAATGAAGGTTTGGAGTACATGGAGATGAGTGTTGAAGACTATAACATTGCTAAGAAAGCTGTAATAAGGGTAAAGTTATCCATTATTGTTTCAGAAAAACTGGATCAAGTGTGAGTGCATTGAAATACATAGACAACACAAGTTTGCTATTTCTAACATTTCTCTCAAATTCCCTTGTTGTAATCCATGAAGTTTCCAATTTGAATTAGTAGAACTAGGTTTGTTCCTATACAGTTGTCTCCAATTGCATAGCTTTGAGCTGTTAAGATACTAATTTGAATCAGTAATATTTTGTTTGTTCCAGTACATTTGTTTCCAATCTCAATGCTGTGTTCCGTGAAGTTACTAATTTGAATCTGTAGTATTATTTTGGTTCCAGTACATTTGTCTTCAATCCTCTAGCTGTGATCCATGAAATTAATAATTTTATTCAGTAGTACTAGTTATATGTCCTAGAATCATATGTTTAGCTTTGATCCATGAAGCTAATAATTTAAATCAGAGTTACGACTTTGGTTTCCATTCATTCTCCAATAGTATAGTTGTGTTCCATAGAGCTACTTATTTAAGTCAATAGTACTATACTGGTTCCAATGAAAATCTTGCTGTGTTTCTCAAGGAACTAAAAGAATTGACAAGTTTCTGAGCCACACCCTTTGGTTTAATGAGCCAGATTTCTTTGAAAGGATCAAAATGAATAGATAGAACAAGAACTACTTGATGTGAAAGAACAGAACCCCACAAATGATCCATAAGTCAAAGAAGAATCTTCTATGGAAGTGGCAACATTTAAAATTGAATCCAACAAAGCAAAGATGGAAATTTATTTTCTAGATTACTTCTCTTCTTGGAAAAAAATTCCGAAAATTGAAGCCTGGATATTGCATGCTAAGGATAGATTGCAAAACTTTGCAATTGCAACAGGAACAGTCAGGGAATGTTTGAAAAATGAGGCAAATTAGTATACAATTTTCAGCAAAATGCATGGGTTCAATGAGGCAAATTAGTGTACAATTTTTCAGCAAAATATATGGCTTTATTTCTGAACAATGAACAGAATAATCTGTTGGAGGGACACTTCTTGAATTTTGTCAAGAGATCACTGCCATTCAGGGAGACTTCCAGGCAATGTTCTATCAAGTGTTTGTTCCAGAGGTCGATAGAGACTTTCTCTCTTTTCTATGGTGGGAAAATCAGAACATAAAGTTTGACCCAAAAATGAATCCAGATGAAGGTGCATATCTTTGGTTTTACTTCTTCACCAACTTGTTGCAATTATAGTCTTTGAATTATATGGTAACAGAAAATATTCAGAACAACAAACCGTCTACAGTAAAAGCATTTCATTGAAGATGACTGTCTGAAATTGTTGAGTACAGACAAAGAAGCAGAGATATTTGTCAGAGAAATATCATTCCTCTTTCAGAATAGAGGTTCTCACTGGAACAAATGAATCAGCAATATGTATAAGTATTAGAGAGACTATTCCAAAACACGATTCTGGTTTATTGAGTTGAGATTGTGGACATTTATCAAAGGGCAACTAGCTATATGACAAGGAATTCTTTCCATTGTAAGCTCAGTGTATGATCCTCCTGGATAAGCATCTCCCATTTAAATGAGTGTCATGATCTTGTTACAAACGTAATGAAGGTTTGGAGTACATGGAGATGAGTTTGTTGAAGACTATAACAATTCTGAGAAAGCTGTAATAAGAGTGAAGTTAGCCATGGTTGTTTCAGAGAAGCTGGATCAAGTGTGAGTACATTTAAATACATAGACAGCACAAGTTTGCAATTTCTAACATTTCTCTCAAATCCCTTGTTTAATTCATGAAGTTTCCAATTTGAATTAGTAGAACTAGGTTTGTTCCAATACAGTTGTCTCCTATTGCATAGCTTTGAGCTGTTAAGATACTAATTTGAATCAGTAGTATTCTGTTTATTCCAGTACATTTGTTTCCAATCTCAATGCTGTGTTCCGTGAAGTTACTAATTTGAACCTGTAGTATTATTCTGGTTTCAGTACATTTGTCTTCAATCCTCTAGCTGTGATCCATGAAATTAATAATTTTATTCAGTGTTACTAGTCCTATGTCCTAGAATCATATGTTAAGCTTTGATCCATGAAGCTAAATAATTATGTTCCCCAAACGAAGTTGGGGAACATATTGGTTTTACTCTGTTTCTTCTTATTATTATTAAGGTCTTCCGTCTCCAACGGAAGACCTTCTTGTTATTCTTCGGTTTCTTTTTACCTATTATTATTATTATTCTTACCAATTTTGTGCACGCGATTTCTCGTAAACTACTGGGCCGATTCTCATGAGACTTTCACATCTGATAGGTACTGATCTGAACCTTATTGGAAATTTTTTTTGTTGATGACGTCACTTCCGGTCGTGAGTTATCTACAATTTCCTGATTTTAAAATGCAATTTTGTCTGAACTTAGTAGCGAAAACTGCTTAAGATATGAACAGGAGACTTATTTGAGATGACAGTTCATGACTTATAGCTTTGCAG
>NW_026919605.1:0-15583 GCF_032062105.1 Saccostrea cuccullata
GGGTGCATTGAAGAATTTTATTCAGAAAATAAGGCCGTGCACTATTTCGACATAGTATGCTTACGCTATATAAATCCTTAGACCACTATGCGAGAATAGTAGGGTATGGGTTATATAGAGACAAACTGACAGGAAGCATAATAATTCAGAATAGCAATAATTTCAGATAACGAGCTCCAATCTTTCAGTTAGCGGAAGAACTTGATTCGACGGAGATCTCAGCAGTCTAAGTTAACCCTCTGAGGATGGAATTCGTCAAAATCACATTATAATCCTTATTTTTTTATAAATATATATACACCTACCATCGAAGGTGAGTTCATTCTACTCCACCTATACAGGATTCCCTCAGTTCATAGAAATCCTTACAACGTCTCTACCAAACCCTTATCTCTTCTGACAAAAATACTAACTGCTGTAATGTATAAACTTCAGACGATCGTACCAACAGCATATGAGATGAAATTGGTATGTGGATTCTTAGAAACTTCAAAGAACTTTTAATAAATTTTATAGCATTTGTTTTCAAAGTTATTTACCTCAAAATATTATATTGATTTTAAAACTTAATGCAATTGTTCCTCGCGACGACTTTAAAGATGTTATGACTTTTTAAATACATCGAACAATCGCTTGTTCAATAAAAATTGGACAGGGAAATTTTCATATTTAATACTTAGTAATCAACAAGATTATTCTGTTTAAACACTACGTATCTATTTCTACAGAGGCGTACCCTGTAAATTGATAACTTCTTCGTAGTCATTGGTGACGAAGTCTTTCAAATAACTGATGGAATTTTGATCTGCACCAATAGCACTCCATTATATTCCTATTCAACTTGATTCTTAAACGATTTTTAACTCTTTACAAACAAAAATACAAAATGGTCTCTATTTAATATTCAAAGAACTGTCATTCGTTATCCTCCTGAAAATATTAACAGCAGTGAAGGAGAAATTTCAGGAGGACTGAGTAACTTTATATTCCAAAACAGTGCTAATCAGACCTAAAAACTTAAAAATATCACGGAACTTTTAGAAAATATAAAATCACCAAAAAATTTCCCAAATAAAACATATCAAAACGAACGAATTTTCAACACTTTATACTCTTTCCCACGATGATATAAAGTCCATTCTTTTTCATGTCATATACAGTTTTTTTTTAAAAAGAAACAGGACTTTTAAAAATTAAGTATTTTGTCTCTGGTCAATTGCAAAATTATTTTGCTACAGAGGAAGTCTTTCAATATTATGTTGAAAATCTCAGCATTACTAATTGTGTCCTGTTTTAAGCGCGGTCATGTTTTTGTTAAGATAAGGTGTTTTTATTATCTTAATAAAAACACCCAAACGAAAAAAAATGTGTTTTTAAATATATCAACAAAGTTTTATCAATTTAAAATATCCATTTTCATTCTGTCAATTTAATGAACCCTTGAACTCAAAACTAGAGGTACTGTGAGCGATGAGCTCACTAAATGATACCCCCGCCTCCATATAGTTATAATGCCAAAGTCCATGTTTTGCTGTGGCCGGAAAACCCAAAATATGTGTCGGATCAAAAAGTAAAATAGGAGGTGCACAATGGCAATATGTAATAAAGATTCTTTGAAAGTTTCATCAAATTTCATTCAGTGATATGAGAGGAGTTGCGGATAAGAGATGGGTACCCCAAAGCGTAACAGACGGACGGACAGACGGACGGAATTAACGATTACTATATACCCTCCCACTTTTCAAGCGGGGGGTATAATAAAAGACACCACAGAGTCTGATACATTCATTCATGTCCACGGGTACAACGGATGGATCGGTCGGCAGGGAATGCTTACTTCTCCATGGCATCTGATCCCATCTTTGTTTGGAGAACTTCGTGTTTGCTCTGCTTAACAATTCTGCTGTTAATATATATTGATGAACTTGAGCGAGTGATCATTGTTCATCTTCATATTTAATTTTCAATTCCTGGTATTATTTCAACCACTGATATTTTATTATGAATTACATACATGAATTCATCATGAACTAGTGCTAATTGTAACGGGGACCGTTACAGATGTTCCCCAAACGCTCCCCAACTCCCTTTTGGTGCCATATCCCCTGTAAGCTTCATTAAATAAGACAAACTCTATGCATTTGAGACTTTAACAACGTTTACCCCGAAGTGTACCAAGTTCATTCAAATTTTAGCATTGCACGCGTGCGTGTGTGAATGCATGTGCGTAATGACCATATCATATTGTCAACAGAATCTATGTATTTTAATATACTAAATATTAAAGTATTTAATCCAAAAGTTTTTAGAAAATACGCTTATTCAAGTGTATTTTTTATTTTACTCATTTCACGTGCATGCACGTGCATACATGAGCATGGTGACCATACCTTCTTGTAGAAGTCCATTACATCCATCTGTATTCTAAATCCCACCCCGTTTGGTTGAAAACCAAGGGAGGTTTAGCTGTTTAAAGTTTCAGCCAATCAGATTGCAGCACTTGTACACGCACATATATGCATGTGCATGGTGACCATACCTTCTTGTAGAGGTCCATTATATCTATCTATGTTCCAAATCACATCCTGTTTGGTTAAAAATCAAGAGAGTTATAGCTATTTAAAGTTTGAGCCAATCAGATTGCAGAGCACGTGCATGCACGTGTTTTCATGATAATTGCTATATATCATGTTGTAGGATATCCTAAAGTTTGGCTATATTCAAAATTTCAAGGGATTTTGACAAAAATCAAGAAAGATATAGAGACTTTAGTTTCAGCCAATCAGAGCGAAGTGCACGTGCATGCGCGTGAGATCTTGCGCTTTTGACCATGTCATATTGTCTATGCTACTAATATATCCTTATATTATGAGTTTCAAAGCATTTCATCAAAAATGTAAAAAGTTACGCCTATATCAATTAAATCGGTCATTTCACATGTTGCACGTGCACGCTCTTGCAAGCACGTGAGCTCAAAATGACCTTCGTTCCGCAAATCTACATAACATGCCTACTAACCCTAAAAGGGTTTTACCCAAGTCGGATGTGTAGTTTACAAGATCACTCCCGGACAAATAAGTACCCAGGAAGAAGAAAAATAATAATAATAATAAGAAACAGAGTAAAAACAATATGTTCCCCAACTTCGTTTGGGGAACATAATTACATCTGTTTCTTACAGTATGCATTCGATATACTGATGAATAGGTTTTAATTGTCAGACAAACAAATAAAGAAATAATTTTTGAAATACAAGAAATGAATGAAAGTCTCATTTTCATATCGTCCTAAAGTAGGCAAACTAAAAGGTGGTCTAAATAATAAGACAGAAAAAAGGCATTCAACCGTTAGCACTCAATGATAATAAAGACAATATAATTGTTATTCAATTTATTTAAAAATCGATTTTTTGTATAAATAATTTTTTACATGTCTAAAAGCGGATAACATATCAGGAACAACTATGAAAGCAGCCATAATTAACAGAAATACCACCCAAACAGTTCCAGAAGCATTGGTAGAAGGTCGAAAGTCTTTTACCGATATCTTTTTTCTCAGAGCAGCCGAAGTTTCTAGAACAACAAGTTCTTCTTGCATCTCCTCGATCGCTCTGATTAATGCTTTGTCATTAACGTCTGTATATTTTGGCTCGTGTACCATAGAACACGGACACATGCACTCTCCTAAAGCTGTCACAAAAAAGACATAAAAAGAGAGATATATTGACGAGGTTTCATGTAACTTTATATTTCTGAAAAAAAGTTCTGTTTGTTCTCTTGGAAAACTACCCTACCCATTTACAATACGTTAACTGAAAACAATGGGTAAAAACCATTTACATCTCTGAGTTTTTGCTGCAGAAAACTTTTATGTACCTGTACAATTTGGAGGTCTTCCATCCCATTTTCCAGAAGATATGCATTTTCGCTGAAGACTTCCGTTTGCTAGAATATACCCTTTGTTGCATTTATAGTTCACTGTTCCATTTATTGATCGATCCATGTGTGTAATTGTGGTATTCGGTTCCTCAACCAGTTCTGGACATAGGATTTCTATGATGAAAATACATCTATTTAGTTTAAATAAGCTAGCTTTTCAAAAGTAGGATAATTCCAAGGTTTTCGTCAGGACTACATTAAGCGTTATCGCTATGTCCTGGTTTTCAACACTTCATATTAAAAATCAAAGTACTCAGAAGTACAGAGAGCCGGGCTCATTTACAGAGTAGAATGGATTTCTTACATGAATCACGTTTATATTCTGATGAAAATTTTTAAACTATCAATATAAATGATAAGACACTGACAGTGAGTTTTTCAATCCTAATACCACGGTTCGATTTTGTCAGAATCAGAATTAATCTGGTACCACAGCTGAATGTAAACAAACAGGCCAGTCTGGTTCCCTCTCCTGCTTTACCTCGTATGTGTAGAGAACTACGGTAACACTGATAATCAAAAATCCTTACGCTAATGAACTATGTTCTTTGACTTATGAAGTTTTCAAAGTCATTACTACTAATGTTTATTTTTTTATAGATAAAACTTCGTTTTATTTTTGTTGCTTTATTTAGCGTTTGTATTATCTTAAAAGCGGTTGAGAGTAAGAACTATATTTTTGCACGTAACTTTAAAATGGCGACTATGGGGTCAACATCCTGTCTTGAACAGGATCACATAAGCCGGCAATTGCTCTTTGAGCAATAAGCCCGGCTAACTAGAGGTACTGTGAGCGATGAGCTCACTAAATGATACCCCCCCGCCTCCCATATGGTTATAACTGGTGAAAAAGTCCATGTTTTCCTGTGGCCGGGAAACCCAAAATATGTGTCGGATCCAAAAGTAAAATAGGAGGTGCACAATGGTAATATGTAATAAAGATTCTGTGAAAGTTGCATCAAATTTCATTCAGTGGTATGAGAGGAGTTGCGGATAAGAGATGGGTACCCCAAAGCGTAACAGACGGACGGACGGACGGACGGACGGACACACATTTGGTTATATATTGGGTACATCAAGTCCAAGTCCTATTGGATACTGCTTATTGGATACAAAAAAAGTGTACACACGAGAGAGCATTATTTGGGTAGTTACTGTTCAAATCTTATTGGATATTAATCCTGGTGTCCGTATTTTATTGGTTTTTTTCTTATTGTTTTTTATCTATTTCAAATTTATTATATATTTAATATTTGCTGGTAAATTCAGACAAGACTGAAAACCTTTGGTTTTGAACCCATATTTTTGTCAATTTCTGTGATATAGCTCTTTTATTGTACATGTAACACCTAACTAATTTGTTCTTAGCAATAAGGATATACACCTGTATATTTCAAAATATATAATATTAAAATATATGAATACCTAAGTGCAAAAAAACTGAATTGTGAAAACACAGCTCAACACATCTCAGACTCTGTTCAACCTTTCTTGAATAACAAAATTAGGTATTTAAGGAGAAACCTTTTTGAGTCATGACCAATTAATAGTAAGCAAATGCCCATTACATGTTGGACAGAATGAATGTATCCAACAGGCATTGGATAGGTGTCCAATACCTGTTGGGTTGTATTTTGACGAAGGGATAAAACTACCCAAGAACAATTGAACATGTGTACATAGTCCAATTCTATTTGGGTTTCTTGAATCTCCTCATCAAAATGCAACCCAACAGGCAATGGACCCCTGTCCAACTCCTCTTGGATATCTACATCCCACCCAACAGGTAATGGACACTTGTCCAATTCTTCTTGGGTTTCTTGAATTGTTTCATCAGAATACCACCCAACAGGTAATGGACATCTGTCCAACTTCTCTTGGATATCTACATCTCACCCAACAGGCAATGGACACTTCTCTAATTCTTGGGTTTCTTGAATTGCATCATCAAAATACAACCCAACAGGTAATGGACACCTGTCCAACTCCTCTTGGATATCTACATCCCACCCAACAGGTAATGGACACTTGTCCAATTCTTCTTGGGTTTCTTGAATTGTTTCATCACAATACCACCCAACAGGTAATGGACATCCGTCCAACTCCTCTTGGATATCTACATCCCACCCAACAGGCAATGGACACTTGTCTAATTCTTGGGTTTCTTGAATCTCCTCATAAAATACAACCCAACAGGTAATGGACACCTGTCCAACTCCTCTTGGATATCTACATCCCACCCAACAGGTAATGGACACTTGTCCAATTCTTCTTGGGTTTCTTCAATTGTTTCATCACAATACCACCCAACAGGTAATGGACATCTTTCCAACTCCTCTTGGATATCTACATCCCACCCAACAGGCAATGGATACTTGTCTAATTCTTGGGTTTCTTGAGAATCCCCTCATCAGAATACTACCCAACATGTCATGGACACCTGTCCAATTCCTCTTGGATATCTTCATCCCTTCAACAGTATATAAACTAAAAGGTATTGGACATTCTTCTTGGGTTACTCAATTTTTTTTTCATAAGAAAGAAAACCCAATAGGTATTGGACATTGGTTCAACTCTTCTTGGATATTACATCCCAACATTAGAATAAAACCCAACAGGTGATGTTTACCTGTCCAATTCTTCTTGGATTACTTATACCCTTCATTAAAATTGTCAAATTTGTCTTGGATATTTATACTCTTGCATTAGATTGCAAACCCAATAAGTATGACATTTACCTTCCCTGGTTGAATTCAAATTTATCTGCATAAGCATACATAAGTCCAAAACATATTTAATACTTTAATTCTAACATTTCACATCTCATTCAGTGTACACTTTACAAATGATAGGAAATATATTAGCATTTTGTGCCTAAACTATTTGGCTTTTAAAGAATTTTATAACCATGTTTGCAAAATTTAAATTTAAATTTTGGAACTTAGAGCAAGTCATTAAAGGTACAGCAAGATGCTGAAAACCATATTGATAAATAGATCACACCCTTGATAAAATATTTGCCTTCAGTTGCTAAGATTGTGTTGTATTATATGGAAAATTTCTATAATACTGTTTATCTCAGATACATGTACAATGCATATTTTCCCTGTAATAATAAGAATACTTCTGAGATGTAAAAGAATGGATTAAATAGTCAACGATGTTAAAAGATATTACATGATCTCATTAATCTGGTTTGGAAATCACAGACTTAGTTTTGAAGCCGATAAAACAGTGTCGCATTAGAAAACTCAGTTACAAGTACAATGAATGAATTCGTTGTATCAAAACTTTAAAATAATTGATGCACTATGTCAAAATCTTTTCAACAAATCGGGATAAAGATATTAAATCAAATCATCACTGTTATAAGTCTTAGAGCTAGAGAAAAGTCATTACATGCCCAAATTTTACATGTAAGACTTTGATCCTATATTTCAATAAATGTCAAAATGGTTTTATTTTTGTTTCTGTTCAATACTTTCTTTTTCAGGGTCTCTCATGGCCTATACTGTATGATACCTCCATTGACCCTGCTCTTTTTTATTGCCATATGTTTATGCAGTAGCAGTGGTTATGCTCAGGCAATTTTTGAAATATTCCTCATTTCATGCATCTCCTTCAGTTCTGCCTCTGTCCATTTTATTCATTCTGCAATTAGATATTAAACATTTCTTTGCCGTATAAAACATGTTTTTCTTGACTACAGCAAGATCACCCTCTATGTTGATCAAACCCAACCAAGAAGTAGAAGTATATTTCTTATTCAGAAATATGTATTGATAAATAAAATGGAAGAAAAACTAAATTCTATCAACTCTTTTTTTTCTTCTATGTCTAACTGCATCTTCATCCTACCCCCCATCCGCCATAATTTTATCAAAATGGAATCATCATTCAACACACAAAACGATGCTGCATATTAATTAGACAGTATGTTAGTTTCTGATTGTTAAGAAGAATATTTTAAAAAGATTTTACACCTATTCCTTGCAAATTTTAGACTTCTAATGTAACACTATCAATACATTAGGGGTACATAATCTTCAAAAACATCTCTACACTTAATGATAAAGCTTTCACATTTAATAGTATTGTTTTTAGCCCAATGGTTCTGCTAAAGAGGATTTAAAATTGACCCAAACCTTACTAACTGCTTTGAAATTATATTGACAGGGACAGAGACACACTTGACACTCCATCCCCTCTTCCTGGGGTATGCTTTGCGCAAAATTTAATTAAAATTGACTAAGCTGGATAGAAGTTGAAAATATGAAAAATCACAGTCAAACAGATTATGAATAACTTTCAGCACATCAGACATGAAGTAGTGATCCTTAAATAAAATACACCTACAAGATGAAGCTGTTTTATTCCTTTGAAGTGATATCTAGTATTGTTTCTTTTCTTGTATGTCACCTCTATCAGAACAAAATGTTATACATGTATTAACATAACCTATGACCGTATAGTACCCCAGTATTTACTTTACAATTAATTAAGTTCTGGAACCAACCCTCAGATGCCCTTAAAACAAATGATTCTAAACTGGCAAAGGTAAAGGGCATCTGAAGAATTTAAAATAAAATGATAGTACAAACAAGCACACAGTGTGCATGAAAATGTTGGCAAACACTAGAAAAAATACTAAGGTACTTTCCCAAACTTAACATGAACACTAAAGAGGTTTTATGTAGCTGTATTGCACATACCAAAAGCTTTCCTGCAGTTAAAGGTTGGTTGCCCAGTAGTTATGTAGTATGTACAAGTTTTTCTTTCTATCTCTTCTAATCTAAGAAGCGAAAATGTCTCTAAAAATCTTATGGTTGGAATGAAGTATTCCTGTTCATTTTACTGATTACTTACAATTGTCCTATTTCTGAGGGTCATCTTCTGATGAGTGTGTTCTCTGCAATGTTCACAATTGAAGTTCCTGTTTGACCTGTTACATATTGAAAATCCTCAATGAACATGATTATGGTTTTAATTTCCATTGTAATTATTGATTACTTTTATTTTAAAAAATCTAAACCAATTTATTGTAACATAATATTTAGAAAAAAATATTTATGTAATATCAATGGAAAAAAGGAATCATTATCTCCAGTTATCCTAATATCACAAGTAAGCATTAATCACATAAATTCACATACGTAAACCCATTAGCTTTTTGTGCTATTAAATCATAGTCATCGCTGTGCAATAAAGGAAATCAAGTACTAATCAACAGCTTTGTGGCAATAAAGTTACTATCCCCGAGTAAAAAGTGACAAGCCCTAATATAGAGGCAAAAATTAAAAAGTAACATTGAAAACAAGTTCATCGTGAAAAAGTCTGGGCCGGTTTCACAAAACTATCGTAAAATTTGTCCTAAGATAGATCTTACGATAATCTTAAGATCAGACTTATGACAATCATAAGATTTGTCACTGCTGTTTCAAAAAACTATCTTAAGTATAAGAAATCTTAAGACAAGTCTTAAGACAAATTCCATTCTTCAATTTCACAGGGATATTCTTAAAATTATGTTTTCACGAAGTTTTTCTTTAATTTTCTTTGAAATATTGAAATATGTTTGTCTCATATAGTTACTTTTGCAGATATATTCTCGAAAAAAAAAACACACAAACACAACATTTTATTACTTTGTGTGTGTGTTGGGAAGAGGGTAATTAAAATTAAATCTGAATTAATTTCATCACAAAAAAATAATGAATTAAATTTGTTTCAATATCTTTTTGTTCAGGAAATAATTTCTTTCAAAATGCATGTGATTACTTTTAGTTAAGACCACTAGTGTATCTGAAGCTTTTTCAAATAAATGATTTTACCAATGACTCCTTTTGAAACACCAAATCCCATTCCTAAAATTTATTCGATGCAGGTGTCTTTGAAACGCTTCAACTATACTGCAACAAAATATCAATGCTAACAGATGAAGAAGAGCAACGAAAGAAAAAATTTCAATCAAAATTTTACGGTTTAAATACTATTTCAAAAAAGCATAAAGAAAGCATGTACATACAGCATCAAATACTACAGCATATTGAATTGTCATACACATGCATTCCGATGGATTAATGAGGGTGCCTTAGATATTAAACTTTTGATTTTCATCTAATTTTGTACGACTGAATAAAACATTTACTTTGAAATTAAATTACCACCATTATAGACATATAAAAACTATTTATATTTATAGTCTGTCAAAATGTAACAAAAAGAATTAAAGTAAAATTCGTGGACCTATCAAATCAATAAAAATGCATTTTTGGGGGGGGGGGGGGCATTTCAGCTGGGAGGGAGCAAAACCAAAGAAAAATGTCTTGTGATGAAATGAATAAAGTGGAAAAAACATAAAGTAGGTACATTTTAGTTTTTCTATCGTATATTTTTTTTGGCAAATTATTGGGGGGGGGGGGTATTGTTCTGACTGGCCGGATATAGTCTAAATGATTGTTTTATCTCTAAAAACTGTTTTCTTTAAAGATCCTTTGGTTTTAAACCAAATTACATATTAATTGCCACAAGTTTCACTTTAGACTTAAGACAAGTATCTAGTTGTCTTAAGATTATGATAGATCTTAAGATTATCATAAGATATAATAGTTTTGTGAAACGGCTATGGTGCCATCTTACGATAATTTTCGGTCTTAAGACAGATCTTAGTCATAAGATAGTTTTGTGAAACGGGCCCCAGGGTATTAACTACAGATGATTCTTTTTAAAATTAAAGTTTAATTTAATTTTCGCTGGTAAAATTTAATCATATATAAATTAATGATTAAAAAAAATGAAAAAAAGATTTTAAATATTCCTTTTCTGGTCATTCACTAGTTCGTCTAATTAAAACGAAGCAAAAATCATTTTGTTTTCATTTTGAATCATTTAAAGCCATATATGGCGTATGTACAATGAAAATTATTAGACTAAAATTATAAGAACTTATTATTTGTATCATTGCTTTATATAAACATGAGAAAGATAGAAATTTTCCGTAAATTACAAAATCTAAGTTAATTGCGTTATAAAGATATCAAAATTTAATTTGGATTCTCGGAATTTTCTCCGACTTGGAAGAAAATACAAAACATTTAAATTACACATTACAGAGAAGATAAAATCGTATTATTAGATAAAACGAGGTGTTCTCTCTGCTCCGAATTGCATGAAATGTATTAACTATATTTCTGTACTTAATTTTGTATTTTTCAAAAATATATTTTTTGATCAGTTAGGCCATATATGGCTTTAAAAAAACGCTACATAATTGCATGACACTTATCATTGAGCTTATTGAGTGAATGTATATAATTTAATAATGAGATATCTGTGAGGCATATATGTACAAGCAAATATTGCTATATTAAACAAAGGAAAGGGGGGAATTCAAATTAGGAAATAAAAGATCGTTTTTAACTAAATCAGTCTTGAAGTACTGCAAAATGGATGCAGTTGTGGAGATTTATGGATAATATAAGCATGCTGTCTGGAATATTTCCATATAAGGGAATTTAATAGCAAAAAAGAGTGAAAATACCGGTGGTGCTTCTCATGTAATACATGTGTATTTTAAATTCCTAATAGCCCAAGGGGGTTCCTCAGTGCAGAAAAACACTAGCCCCATCCTAAAAAATGGAAGCCCCGGGTGTAGCGCGATGCTAATTACACACCCATCATGTGAAATAGTTATAGTAGCCCTATATCAATTTCAGTATTGTTTTAAAATAATTAAAACAAATGACAAAAACAATAATTAAAAAAAAATCAAAATAAAGCAGACACTCTTTTTTTTAAAAGTGTTAAATTTAGACCCTAAAAAGGGCATGGTAATCATGAAATCAAAAGGGCACTTTGTGTCGCGACAGGATCTCACGAGAGCACTTTGAAAACAAATGTTAATGTCATTGAAATTATATTTAACATTTTTTAATTTTTACATACGAGGGGTGTTAGAAAAGTTCGCGGACAAGTTCTTTTGTGAGCGCGCTATTTCCACGAAACCGGTCAAACTTTCCAGATAAAATCTTTACCTTTTTTCCAATTAATATACAAGAATTTAGTGCTCTCCGGTGATTATTGAAAAATATACAGCTTTTTTTTATTTTGATAAAACTTCCTTCACGGAGATTGCTACATTTTGTCAAGTTTACATCACAAAGACTCTTTATTAAAATTAAAAATTGCACAATTGTAGCGCAAAGACATTTATGATATTTTACCTGCCGCTAAAGCATGCAGAAAACGTCACGTGGAGAAATTTATAACTAAATTGGAGGGTATATGACTGTTTTATAGCCGTTTGTAAAGTAAATGATCAATGCGTAAAAACACAGCCAAAAATCGGAACGCCATTGAGCATCATGGAGGCACTGCACTACGTAAAAATTATGTGTGCAAACACAAAAATGTCTAAAAAGAGATTAAAATATTCAAGAAGCTGCCGGGAATTTCCTACATATACTAAGAAGAAGTTTTCAAATGGTTGTAGCTTCATACGAACGGAAGGAGTAGCATTTTGAATGATTAACTCCATCGATACTTCAATACCCCTTATCGCGTTGCGTTGCGCTTATATGGTTTTGCATAGGTTCCATACCTGATTTCACTGCATAGACTTTTTTTTTATTTTATAAGATCTCAATTATATCCGAATCAATATAAAAGAAATTATGGTAGAAAAGTAATATGTCTTGATATAGATATTCAATTTTAAAATAGAAAAAAAGATAAGAAAAATCTGAAGAAATGAAAGATATAGAACTGCGACAAAGCTTAACGGATTGAAATTTGGTTGTTACGTCGCTTACGTCAAGTGATTGCTCCGTGAATCCCATGACCCCATAGTAAAAATAGTTGTAAAATTTCAAGATTTTATCAAATGGACTTGACTTTTTACATACCAATAAACAAAATGTAGGAATTTATTTAGACATAGGTCATACTTCACAATACACAATAGATTTTCCGTAATTCAATGTGTCCGCGAACTTTTCTAACAACCCTCGTACTTTAACATGTTTAATTACTTTTAATATCCTTTCGTATTGAAATCTTTATTTAAAACAAGTTATTTAAAGATAAATTCATATATCTGTATTCCGTACTTTTTTTTAAACAATGTTTTAATTATTAATTCAGAAACAAAAAGAATATAAAAAAGGCATTCACATCCAATTTCTTCAATAAAAAAGGTAGTAAGGTTACACTTGAGAAAGTAATGGTATTAAAATAGCTGAAACAGGTGCAAAAATTATAATTAAGTTTAGAGTTATGATTGTTTTTTTTACCTGCTTGGACTGTTATTTGTTTACAAGTACAGTCAATTTAAACATTAAAGGAAAATACTTTTTTTCAGGGAAGGGGGGATGGGCATTTTGAAAAATACATGTAGAGACCATTTTCTTTACTTGGAAAATATTCTACCAACAGGATCGTGTGAAAACTGGTCTTACTGCCATGCATAATTTGTTTTAAAAAATGACTTTAATTAGAAACTTTGACCCTCAGCTTGTCAAATCTATCAGTTCAATCAAAGAAACTAACTTAGTTTGTTGTTTTTAAGCCTTTTTATCACATCACATTCAGTTTTTTTGTACACTGTAAGTATTTTATTCAGATAAAATATCCGTTTTTTCTTCAAGTTGAACTATGTGTTTTATTCTACTTTCGGTTTATAAAAAAACGATCCTGATTTTTTATTAATTAATAATTTACAAGTTTATTTATCTTTGGTCCTGGGCTAATTCTTGCATAATCAATGCAATCAAATGACAGTTTCTCAAGTTAAATCCTCTACCCTGACAGCCTGAGGCATGTTTATTAGCCAGGTGGTTGTGTGCATGCATTCAAGCGTGAAGTGATTTCTTGTCGTTGTTTAAACAAAGGGATCATCAGCATGCACTGAATAAACAGAACAGCAAAGGAACGTTGCCTAAACTTGGCATATTTATTAATTTTGAGTTAGGAAATAAGGGCATGGCGCTGGAAAAAGGGGCATGGCGCCGAGAAAAAAGGACATGGCGCCGCGCCATGCTAGTTTGCTTTAGATTTAGCACTTTTTTGATTTGAGTCAAAATCAAAGACAGAAAGAAGCACTGTTTTGACTGAAAGTTTTTCAGTAATACAATGAATCTCTTAAGTTACATATCAGATGAGATAAACTTACATACAATTATTTAGTTGTTGTCAATTATCCCATTAATCATCATCTCAGCTCTCTTTGCGATTGTAATACTGTCTACATGAACCGATAATTATAGCTGATTCATGAACACACGATTGTTAAAATTTTCATTTCCCTTTCCAATAAAAATTGTCAGAAAATACTTAGTTGGTTATGATTTAAAATTAAATAATAAACACTTTCGATTTATCAAAGATTATCTAACAATATACGATCATTTACTAAATACTTCTCGCCCTCAAGAGAGTTAAAAAGACAGAGAAAATTCAAAATACAAACAAGTGCAACTTAGGATTAATTGTTCCGATATATCTATTTTAATTTTGTGCACAATTGTTTTCAAAATTACATTAAACATGTTAAAATCTATTTTCCTTAAACAAGAACCCAGCAATAAATAGATATTAATCGAATAAACTTACCTTTTCTCTTTTCAATCAGAAAATCTTGTTGACATTACGTGTTTCTTAGTCGCCATATTTTTTTTCCATGAAAACAAACGTTGTTATGATCAGGATCAACGGAAGTTGATTTTCGGAACTCTCGAGAATTTAGAGTTCCGAATGTAAAACTGAAACAACAAAACACGGTGCGTCCGTGAAAGCAACTTTTTTGGACACTTTTTTGGACAAATCGTCGTGTCCAGGTTTTGTTGGGTACTAACCTGCAAATACCCAATTAGGGTGTTTTAAGCATATTCAGCGACACTTCTTATTGGGTAAACCCAATAAGCAAAAAGTACCCAATAAGTACAATCTTGGCATGAAAAATACCCAATAAATGCACTCTCGTAAACACGGACAGACGTACAGACGGACGGAATTAACGATTACTATATACCCTCCCGCTTTTCAAGCGGGGGGTATAAAAAGGACACACAGAATTGGTTCTTCTCAATTTATTTTTGCTTAAATCTTTTTGAAATCTGTATATTCTCATTATACATTTTTCTAGAAATGAAATAACACTTTATCATAGTACATGTATTATAAAATGTGATATTTTTAAGTCTATATTGTATAATGGCAATGTTTTATTTTTTAGGCTGTGTGTATAGAAAAAGGTTGTTATTTTTCTAAGTATAGGAGGACATGATTTTAGTAATAAAAATTAACTTGGAATGTCATTTGATCTTTATATTTTCCCAAACATATCTTTCTTTTATTCCCTGAATATCCTCATTAGTCATTGAGTACAATGAATATATTTCTAGACATTTTGAGTCTATTGTCAGGAAATGATTAAATGATTTCAATTTGATAAAACTTTGCTTGGTTATTTTCGTGGCCTTTAAACTTAACAAATATGAAACTTAATTTTGAAATACATGTATTGTCCAACTCTAGCTTCAAAACCGGTGAATCAATAACGAATTTCGGAATTGATTCTTGTTACCTTTCTTTCAATAATTAACGAAACATTTTATTTTCTCTTATACAGCTGTATATATTCACCTGAG